>NC_135412.1:33016032-33266032 GCF_051991245.1 Festucalex cinctus
TTAATTATCAAATTAATTTAAAATTGTCCAAATCCGCTGATTTCAACATATCAACAGTAGATTATCGCCCGTGTTTAATTTACTCATTTACTCCCAAAAAACGTATAAATACGTTTTTTTAATGTTCTAAGTGTCCCAAAGACGTATTTATACGTTTTTTTTGTTTTGTTTTTTTATGCTAGAGCATACAGAAGGCTTTGATGCAGCCTCTCAACTGCAAAGAACGGTTGCAGAAATGGTAGTTATTACACAAACGGCCAGCAGGTGGCAGCAGCGCAAAGGAGATCAACCAGGGCCATGCAGGAAAAAAAAAAAGCTCAATTACTTACAATTTTAAATAGATTTGTGAAAACTGATGAAACTTAGCTCTCTTCTAATGCTAATTGCTGCAAGACGGAAACAGATACATACTTTTTTTTCCTGATGAAAGAAGAGACTTTAATCTTTCTTTTGACGGGTTCCATGCTTTTATAGCAATAGAAGACAATATTCTGTGGGCCTTGCAAAATCAGTCAAAATCCAGTAAAACAGCCGGGAGCGAACGGGATTGCTTCTGTGAAAATGGCTGGGAGTGAATGAGTTAAAATAAGACATTTGCAAACGTCTGCTTTTACTTTGGAAAACAATGACCGAAACGATAACATAGGACAACATCAATCCCTCTTTTTATAAATCCGTATATGAATAAGTACAAAATAAACACCAATCACTGGTTAATATACAGTAATCGGGGGAAAAAAATGCTTTTGTAATACACATTAATGCAAAATTAAAATGAATCCAATTAGTCAATTAATCAATTGAATAATTGCTAGATTAATCGATTCTAAATATATTCAATAGTGGCAGCACTAGATGGGAGACAGTGTCCTAACTGCATGATTTGCAATGCCAAGCTGAGCAGTTCTAGTCCAGCACAACTAGCTAACTAGCAAACGCGAGCCAAATTTGATGCATAAGCTACTCTCCCTGTTAATTTTTCTCACTAGTAAATCCTCGACCTATGTCTTCAATTTGAAAAGTAAAACAAAACAACATTGTATTTTCTAATGGTAAATGTTCAGAGGAAACTGGTGGGGTTCAGTACCTCCAACAAGGTTAAGAACTACTGGATGGCACAGCATGTTTGTTAGATTTTTCTTTGGAGATAAGAAAGTACTGAGATGAACACTGGATGAATTTATTATTATTATTATATTTTATCAAATATTGCTCAACTTGTAAAGATGGTTTATAATGCAGAAAGCGCTGATGGCATCAGGTTTCCACGCCATTAAAATATCAGAAGTGTGATTATCAGGTCAAAGTTTGTGCGAGGACTTGTTTTTCTATTTATTGCTGGCAGGAACAGGATAAGGTATCTGCAGTCAAGATGTGATATCCTGGACCGGCTCTCATTTGAACAAAGGGTGGATCACCTTTATTTCAAACAAAGCCCTCTAATGACACAAAAATGATGGCCTCTCGTTGACAGATGAGGCTCAACGCCCTGTCGGACGACTTTTTAAAGAGTGACAAAGTGTCATACTGCAACGTGAAAAAAGGATGTGAAAACAACAGCACACGGATGTTGAATGAAGTGCATGCTCGCAAATATCGCTTTGGAAGCAGGGCTGAAAACAAACAACTTTTTAGTCGAATGACGGAAAATAATTGCTATTTACACGAAAATGGTGCACGCTTGGGAAGTCGAAGGCAGAGGCTGTATTAGGTGATGGAGGAGCAGCACAAGGACAAGTAAAACATCCCTTAAATAGACTACAAATGAAGTCACTTAACACCCACTCGCCTCCCTCGCCAGCCTCTGCTCTGTGTGTCTTCAACAGAAAAAGTCTGTGTTTGACTATCTGGCACTCAGGTTCATGCTCGTCTTTTGCGTCTCCCCCCCCCCCGCTCGCCTGTCACGGCGCAGGAACGAGCGTATTCCCCTTAAATTGCTCCTTTTGACAAGTGATCTGTAAATAAAGCCGATCTTCAACTTGCCGCCGTCTGTCGCTGCCGCTCTGATCTTTGCGCCTACCCTCCCTCTTCCCAAAAAACTCCCCACTCGAGACATGAAGGTCTTGCTGTGACCCATCCCCCTGCGCATGCACACACACACAAACAATCATCAGCACACATTTACCCCGTACACCCCCCCCACCTCCAACTCCATTCCCCATGCCTCTATAAAAACACAAATATGCTATAACTCAGCCAGCGCTGCCACATAGCCTCCATCTTGCCCCGCACCGGAGTGGGGAGGGGGGTGACGAGGGGGGTGTGCAGGCCTTTCGGGAAGGTCACCAACAAATGGTTTTCCGATTCACTGCCCCTGAAATAATTTTGTGTATTAAAACCTGAATCTGCACTTTCTGGCCTGAAAGCTTTTCTAATTATTGCCGTGTCCTTGGGACAGACACAGATCCTTCACACGCCGGGGGAAACAAGCTATAGAGCAAGCACTGGAGCCTCAAACACCCCCTCGGCCCCCCACCTATCCCTCCATCTCCCCCGCCCCTCATCTCCCCGCTTTACAGCCGACCCCCTCCCTCCCCAATCTGTTTTCAAAGCGTGTCTGTCCTTTATTAAATTGTTTTCTTTTCCACATTATCAGTTGCCATGGAGACCCCATCTCTCGGATTATTTGAATTTCATTATATCTATTGATTTGGGAGCATTTCATCTTTTTTATTGTTTTTCTGTCAATTTTCAAAACGAATAACCATCTAATTTGCGTCAGCGCTGATTATGTTCGTCCCTCAATAGAGGTCGGCAGCTGCGCCGGGGAAACAAATCAATGGAAAAACATCATAAAACTCGAAAGTACAATCAAGCGGGATATGGGTGACATTCCGTGGTTGCTGAAACGAAGTCATCAAAAAATATATACTTTTTTTTTTCTTTCTGCACGCGCATGCGGGGGTGCAGTGAAGAGGACACATATGTGTCTGGGTGGATATATTATGATATCACACTATGGTAAATTTCCATACTGATAGCAGCCCCTCCCTGCCAGACTAAAACAAAAAAAAAATGCTTACTGTATCTAAATAATGTATGCAATTTTAGCATTTATATATAAATTTTTTAATAAGCTGCTTGGAGCAAAGTGGCCATTAACAAAACACACAGCTGTCCAATGGGCTAAGCCCAGCAGATCAATTGCGCTTTTTATGACATGATAAAATGCTTTTAAAGCAATTTACGCAAATATGGAAAAAAATGACTCCATGTGCTTCATTTATTCATAAGGACGTGGATTAGAAAGGAAAAATACACAAGTCTTACAATAGCAGGACAGGAGTGATGGTCCCGGTCCTAACTGGAACGGACTTGCTGCCCTCTCCACAAGGACATAAAGTTTCATTACTGATGCACACAGTCAAAGGCAATTTAGCAAACGCAGTGTGCAAAACAAAACATCAGCATATTGCAAGTGTTCTTGGATTAAGCGGACCTTGCATGTTGCTTTCCAATTTTTATTCATTTTTGTGGGCCAGGGTGTCGGGTGATGGATTTTTTTTTTTTTCCTCCCCCTGCCCGGTGTCACCCTGACCCAAAGCCAAGGGGAGGCGGGGGAGGAGGCAGGGGAGAAGGAGGAGGAAGAGGCCTCGATGACAGCGACGCTCTCTTCCTGGCCAGCAAAGCCCACCTTGACCACGTGCCAGACTTTGGGGCCTCCCGGCGCCGAGAGAAAACAGGCCCACGCGATATTTCACTTGATCCCATCATTGAGCATTTTGGTGTCCGCATTCAAATGCACATGAGTATCGATGGGGCAGAGTGAGGAGGGGGGGTGGTTGGGTCAGGCAGGGCCATTTGGAGGCTAATCTTGTTTCAAAGCATCCTCTCTTCATGTGCCAACAATGTGCCGCAGCAGCCCCAGCAAACAGTGCTGCTGAAGGCCCCATGTTTGCAACACATGTCAACATTTGACAAAGCATTGCCCCCCTCATCCCCCTTCCCCCTCCCCAACAATATTCTCCAGCGCAGGCCTTTGAAATGAATGCGCTAACAAATGAGCTTTTTATGTTTATTTGTGCGTGGGTGTGTCAGAGGGGAGCGAAAGGCATATCTTCTTTTATAAGGCAACCGTTCTCAACTGAAGGGAGCGAGCCCGAGACACAAAAAAAGAGGAAGAGAAGAGAAAGAATGTTTTGGGAGGTGCGATTGGGCTGTCTGGGTGCAAAACATGGCAGGAACACGGAGCGACAGGATAAACACTATTTTAATGCAGCGGCTAAGAAGCGTCAGACAGTAATTACAGACTTGCCACCGTCGTGACAAAAGTGTACAGACTTTGTGTTTGGCACTGCAGGTGTGTGACACTGTTGTGTGTTGTCTCTCCCGAACAGATACATATCAGATACATATTGGGGTGGGAGAGAACTCGAGATAGACCAATATGTTTTTTTTCCAGACACCAGTGGTGTAGTGGTCCTTGGAGAAGTGGGTATACACTAAATTTTGCCCTTATTTATTTAAAATGTGGAAGTTTTTTTTTTTTTAATGTTAGACAATAGTCATATTATTAAGTGAACTGTAATAAATAAAATAAAATAAAAACTGTAAATAAATAATTCCCTTAAATTAACAGTTATAAATTGATCATTTATTGGCTGTCAGATTATTATTTTTTTTTTAAGGCTGATGCCAATATTCATCATAATCTGCCCGTCTGATAATGATATAATGATAATGATAATGCTAATGATAATGATAATGATAACGATCAGGGCCTATAAATTATAAACTAGAAGAAAATTGCCATTGCAATTTTAAGGAAAATACTATATTTGGATATATAGGTCTTTAAAATTATCTGTCAAATTTTTGGGAATTTTTTGGAAGTACTTAGTGGTATCGGTGACTACTCGATAGCTGAAAATTCATACTGGTATCAGTGTAAAGGAAGTGGTATCAAACATCCCTATTTATTATTATTTCTTGACAGTGTTATCATGCGCATTCAATGTAGCATAGGAGGGTCGGACAGGCTTTGCGGTGAAAGTTTGGTTGGGGAAGTGAAGTTTTTTTTCCCCCTCCCCTTGCAGTTTGGCCTTTCCACTCCTCGACGTGCAAAGATAACACGCCCATGTCCCAAACAAAACAATCCCACACGTTTGCGGCCACTCGTCAATGACAAGCGCGTCCTGGCGCGGAGTCTAAGAAAGCTGATGCGCTGACAGGTTTGCTCAGCAAAGCGATTTATTCTTCCGTTTGCCGATGACGTGTCGTCATGTCAGAAATGAGGAAGACTCCGAAACTTTCTCCCGTCCGGTCAGGCGCAGTAAAACATGTCGATGTCCAAGCATCTAAAAAGCACAATTACAGAGGACCTCGACTGAATAATTTAAAGAGCATAATTATTGACCTTGATGTGAATTCCTCTGAAAGCTACATTAAGATATAGAAAAGCACTGGAGGTGGAAGTGGAACTGAGGGGAAGTGTGTCTCCCCAGGCCTCTCTAATGCACTCTCCTGTTGCACTCCGACTTCCTGTGGACCCCTAATGTGCCCACTGCTCGCTGGCCTGATGAAGACTGCTGTTAATGAGGCCCCTGTTTCTCAAATGAAGAATCGCTAAAACCATCAACATGCATTACTATCAAGCCCCAACCCCCACAAAAGCATGCGTTTTGTACGTCCGCAAACACACGCACGCACACGCACTGCCAACATGACTGTCGCTCATCAACACGCACATGACGCAAATATCACACAGCCACTTTCTTCATTTTCTTCACGGGAAATGTAGCCTTTTCATCCAATCTGGCTTTCTTCACCTTGAATTCAGAAAGTGTTGTGTTCTTATATTCCCCCTTGGACTAGAATTGCTCACTTTGGCACTGCAAATCATGCAGTTAGGATGCAGACTTCGCTTATAAAGCACTTTAAAACAACCCCAGATACAATAAAAATAGCAGAGGCCCCAGAATTGAACCCTGTGGAACACCATATGTTCCATTATACATGTCAATTCATATTGTACATAATCGCCCAACTCTTTTCCCACCAAAAATGTTCACTGACGATAAGGACACGCCCACCGAGTACCGACATTAACATCAATTGACGTCAACTACGTTTCTGTTTTTCTTAATGGGCAGTGCAACGTCTTGTGCAGCTCTGGTTTGTGAATGGGGTGAAGAAAATAAAAACACACCCACTAACTATGGCCAGCAGATGGCAGCATTGTATCTCTTTTCAATTGACTCCTGCAGTGTACCAAATTACATGAAAACATGGCGGATCTTAGGAAATAGAATATTTTAAAGGATAAGGTGAATGATCAAAGCGTTTGTCACATTACCTCTAATTCACAAAATGTCACTAAACAAAAAAAATATTAGTGTCTAAGTCACTGTTGTACGTATCTTTTCACAAAAAGTTAGTTTTATCCTTATTTTTTCCATTTTCGCTTGGTGTCACTCAAATTACCTTTTCAAATTGTGATTACTAAAGAACGGATTAAGGTAGAATCATACTTTTTTCTACTGAAAGAAAGGAATCCAATCTTTTAAATGGTATTATTCAACATGTTTACGTAGTCATAGCACACGATATTTGTTTCCCTGGAAAGATGAGTGAAAGTGCTCAAAATGGCTGGCACTGTAGGGGTTGTATTTTTGGATAACGTTTGGCAGTAAAAGAGCTAAGAACCTCTGTTTTAGGAGCAGTAGTCAGTACTAGGAGGAGGGGTTGCACAAGAGGGTGTCTCTTTCTTTCTTTTCTTTTTTTTTTTTTTGGTGTGGCTGCGTGAGGGTTAACTGTCCCTCAGGGGGCTATCAGTGAACCGGACAGCCCTCACTGCTGGTGTCCCCGCTTCGGAATTGACAACCTGCCTCTGACAGATTAACAGCCAGTCAAGAGAAATCTGTGGCGCAGGACACAATTAAAATAATCACTTTTCTCAAATTTGCCTGCACGTGTATGTAGAGTGTAGATAAAGTACCAACATTGTGATTGTGTGTGTGTGTGTGTGTGTGTGTGGGGGGGGGGGGGGGGGGGGGGCGTGAGGGGGGGGGGTCGGTCTGGGGGGGTTGTCGTTGAGAGAGGCAGCAGACTTGGGGGAGGATATAGCGAGATGAGACCTTTTTAATTAAAAGAAAATATTTGTGTTTGCATACTATCGGGGTTGGATCCTGGGACAATTCGGAGAAAACTTGTCGTTTGTATAGCTTGATTTTGAGTATTTCACATCCACGTGTCATATATGCATTTTTAATATCTCAATTAAGGCGGGAGTTTTTGGAGTAAGGCTGAATTTACAACGTACTCTCCAAACAGGAGGCGGCACAAAAAGCAGATTTTCTTGCTGTGAACAATTTGAAGAGTTCCTCAATCGGGGATTACGGCTGCCTATTGTGTTTCAACGTGGAAGGAGAGATGGCCCTGAAATAATTAGGCGACTTCTGCAACATCCTGAATGCCAAGGACAGGTGGATTAAAGTATTAAAACAATCGCATTTCGCTCTTGAAATAGTCCCGCGCACGACTCAGCAGCGTGCGCATCCGTTGGAGTTCAGCTGGCAGCTCCATAACGCGGCGGGAGAGCGATGGAGGGGAAAAAAAAAAAAATCCCAATCCCATTAGCTACGTACTTGCATCTCAGCAGACCTGCAACAAACGTGAGCAAATCTCACCCATGATTATCCCCCCGAGCGCTCACGTGATGATACATTAGCCAGAGTCTGCCCTCATTTGGCTTTTACAAATTTGCTGCTTTCCACATGCAACAGTGTGTTGACTGTCATCCAAATGAAGGAGTGAGCAGCACAGAACAACATGACCGAGCGTTAAGATAAATGTGGAGAGTGGACTTCAATTAAACAACAATTGGAAAGAAATAAACAGGGGAAGGGAATATATTTGCTTAGCCAGATCTAACAAGAGCTGTGTCAAAATTGACAAATACAATAAAAAAAACGTGTTTGTAATTGAAGAATTTGCATCATACAGAGATTTTTTGGTCAACTTAAATGTACGACCTTTCAGACAAAAATGGCACATATGCATTCTTGTTATTTTCATGTGTTTCTGCTACGGCTTTCATTTGATTTTAATTGCATGATTTCAATAACTCACTAATGATTTATCGCAAATTAATCACACATTTTATATGTTCTAAAAGTACAATAACATGTTTTTTCAAGTTTTTCAGACTCTTGTTAATGAATAGAAAAGTTGAAATATATGTTAACCTAACATGGTTGTATCTTTTAGTTCATTGATATAGTAATTTCTAGGGGTGCAACAGTGCAGGTAGCCATATCGGTTTTTGGTCTACGGTTTCGGTAGATGATTTGTGCGTAAAGAGAACTATTTTTTTTCCCAAAAAAATTCTCCTTATTTTGCTTGTCAGCAAAAACTGCATTGTACAACGACAGTTTTACCACTTTACAGCAGTAAAAAAATATGTATAATAATAATAATATACAAAAATAAATCCTACAGATGAATCACTGGAGATGCTTGTTCATGTTGCTCGTGTTTCCTTAACCCATTTTGTCCGGGAGCGCATTAGTTTCTGCCTTTGGGGCCGGGAGGGCGGATGTGTCATTTGTTTTGTTTCATTCTCGGTCTCTTGGCGGATGGCGTGCATCGGAGTGTGCACGACACGGGGGAGCCGTGGCGTTTCCTAGAGTTTTGTTTGCGCGTCCAGAATCGCGGGGTTTGTGGGGTGCGCTTGGTGCTTCGAGCCAGTCGGTTGACAGCTCAGCGTCTGTCACCGTCATTTGTTTCATGGCTTCCGCGGGTCTGCGTCGGCCACATGTGCTCAAGTGGAGTTCCGGGCGGTGCCGCGAGGCCCACGTCACCTTCACGTGTATTCTGATGCTTTTCATCGGCTGGGGGAACGAGGGTTGGTTGGGGCAGGGAAGGTTGATGTGTCCGCTTCCCCGGCTTTGAGGGTGGAGGCACGCTGCTATACTGATCCCTGCTCGGTAGTGGCAACGCTTCCGGTTGAAATGGGTTAACATATGAGACATGTTTCAAGCAACGTTTACAGACAGTAAAATTTCTGTTCGCCGTTTTCACTCCCTAGTCGTCGTATTCGATAACAAAGCCGAAATTATTCCACACCGACACACCAACATTGATTTGTGTTGCGGTCATTTTTCTGCCACTAGATGGCACTACTGTTTCATGTTGGACATGAGTGAAAGCAATAGTACGTATTTCTTTTCATATTAACTCATTCACTCCCACCCATTTTCACAGAAGCAATCCCCTTCACTCCTGGCTGTTTTACTGGATTTTGACAGATTTTGCAAGGCCTGCAGAATATTATCTTCTATTGCTATAAAAACATGGAACCTACCAAAAGAAAGATTAAAGTCTCTTTTTTTTTCATCAGGAAACTTTGTCTCAGTTTCCGTTTTGCAGCAATTACCATTAGAATATAGCTTAAGTTTCATCATTATTCACAAACCTAGTTAGAACTTTGAGTAATTGAACTTTTTTTCAACATGGCCCTGGTTGATCTCCTTTTGCTCTGCTGCCACCTGCTGGCCGTTTGTGTCATAACTACAATTTCTTCAACCGTTCTTTGCAGTTGAGCAGCTGCATCAAAGCCTTCTGTATGCTCTAGCATGAAAAAAACATAAAAACGTATAAATACGTCTTTGGGACAATTAGCACATTTAAAATAGAACATATTTATATGTTTTTGGGAGAAAATGAGTTAAGAGCTATTTAATTTTGAAAATTAAACAACTTGTGGACTTATGTGCACATTTTAAATCATAAATTACAACTTCACCCAACACCCCCAATATATATACATTATTATCCATCCATCCATCCATTTTCTTGACCGCTTATTCCTCACAAGGGTGGCGGGGGGTGCTGGCGCCTATCTCAGCTGGCTCTGGGCAGTAATACATTATTATTATTATTACAGCTATTATGGCTAAGTTGTCTTATAGTGACTGCTTTGCACAATGTTGTATACCTTTATTTTGTTACGTTTTATGCAGATGTGTATTGTCATTAGTGTGCAGTTCTCCTGAAAACAATTTGGAAATAATGTTGGGTTATATTAGCTATCTTCTGGAGTTACTGAATACAATTTGCCTCATGTCTAAAAATCAAGGGAATTGAAGTGACTCCAAGTGACATGACGGGCATACACTTGGCTCTCAAAAGGGCCTGAGAGTTCCCAACCTAGCTCGGTGCTAACTGCTAACTGGCACTATAGCGAGTGCGTTCTCTTCGTGCTTTGTCTGTCTTTGTCTTTATTATTATTATTGTTTAGTAAAATGTAATATTAAAACAACATTTACTGTGACTCAGAAACAATTTGAGTTACAAACAGCCTTTGGGAAGCCATTTGTAAATTGAGGACTACCATCCGCCACATTACAACTGTAGAAAGTCTTCCCCCTCCTGGAAGCAGACCAGGAGAGAAGTTAAGTGCGGTCTGCAGCACCACCACCAAAAGCTTCCCTGCACCGCCTCCACTGGCGCAGGCGAGCGTCTGTGACTCAACGCAAAGTGGAAGAACCAGAAATGAACCAGCGCTGACAGCTGACAAATTGTTGGCAAATTGAGCTTGCTTCAAGGAAAAGTTTTGTTCAGGTTTGTGCTGGTGAGATGTTGAGGAGCCGCTGTCCACCATCAGCAGCATCTGAAGGATTAAAAGGAACGACGACAACGCGTGACTAGTCAATGTGCTGTAAACGATGACGTTACTAGAAGAACTTACATTTTGTGACTCTTAAGAATATTAGCGGAGTAAGCTTTATTCCTTTGAGTGGAAAGTTTGGTCGTCAACTTTTTCAGGACTTGACTTATTGCTTGAAACAAAAAGTGTTGTTCTCACCTCTCATTTTTTCCACGGTTCCACCTTGGAAGATGTGTGTGATATTTTCCCCGTCTGAGCCGCCCAGCGCTGGACCGGCTTCCGACACGTATTTTCAGCACTCTAATTGTCGTTTAATCACATATCAAGCTGTCACTTAAAGAGCCCGTTCGCAAGGGGGAACATTTGCATATGTTGTAAAACTAATTTCTATTGAAAGCTCCACTGCTTGTGAAAGTGGGCGCTCCGGCTCGACCTCCCTCCCTCTCTCTCGCTCTCTCTCGCTCTCTCACACCCGTGCAGACGCACTTAAGTCGAAAAGAGAGACAAAGACAGTCGATGTCATCTCACCTTTATCGACGCCAAAGCTGAATATTTCTCACATTTGTTAACGACGTGCAGCGACACGAAACGTGTTAGAATAGGGACGACGACAAAAGTGATTTGGAGTGCACGTGCAGGTGAAGGAGTGAAGGTGACAGCGCCAGTATAGCTCGAAACAGGAGCAAATTGCGGTTAATAATGTCTGACTTTCGCAAATGTTCTCACGCAGATAACGCAATGTCGCCTCTTTTTTCCTGTCACGACCACGTTACGTTTACATTATCGGCCTTATATATCGAGCAGTCGGGTTCCGCCTGAGTGGCCGAATCGACGGCGTCGATTGGGAGCAAGAGTCATGTTTTCCGGGACCGAGGAATTCCGGTCCTCAGGAGATCTCTTCTAATTACAGAAAGCTCTTTGTTCTACCTTTTATGATATGAATTGATAAAAGAGGGCTGGGCTTGGAGGAAGGCACGGGACAGAAGGGGATGGGGTCTTTTGGCCAGCTGTGAGGCTTCCCTAATCCTGTTAAAGGCCCTGATGGTGGCACTTTGCTTTCCCACCAGCAGCAGAGTCTGGGAGGAGGACAACAGCGTCCCAGCAGTGTCGTCTGGGCCGAGACCTTAATTAACTGTCTCTTCAGGGGGTCGTGAGGGCCACACTGAGACCCCGGGCCACAAACGCCAACAAACAGAAGCTTTAAGAGGAAGTGGCATCTCACCCACTGAGGAATCATTGGGAACCCCGTGGACCTTTAATAGGGACCCCATACAGCTCCAAGCCATATAGATGTCGCAGGACATTAGCAGGGCTATTTTATGGCTGCTTATTAGCTTAGCAAATATTGCTCAAGGGGGTTGATATTTTGAACCGCTGCTGAGTTATGCTGTTACAGTGGCAAAATACGTACAGACTAGGACTAAAACTAACAATTATTTCAGTAATCGATTATTTTTTCCGATTAGTTGATAATTTTAGATTATCAGGGATAATCATAGATTATACAGTAAAAAATAATAAATGATTACTGATAAACAATAGTTATTGATTAATTGATTAATTGTTGCACATCTAATCCAGAATATCCCAAAATATTACACATAGCTATATGATTTGGGACAATGGACTCGCATAGATTACTGTGGATTGTCTAAAATAATTAGATTAAATTGATAATCGGTTGTTGTTGATTAACCTATTAATTGTAGCACCTCTAATTCAGAATATACCAAAGTGAATTTGAAATGAAACAGTGATTTATCAAAATAATTGGTGACTCATTTTCCTTATTAATTGTTGTTATTATCGTGGATCAAAAATAATAATAATCGGTTAATTTGATAATAGATTCTTGTTGATTGACTTAATCGTTGCATTTCCAATCCAGAAAATCCTGAAATATTATACATAGAGTAGCATGAAATGGGTGAATGGATTATCTTCGATTACCATGGATTATCAAAAATAGTTATCAATTAATTTGATAAACGATTCTCTTTGATTGACTTAATCGTTGCATTCCTAATCCAGACAATCCTGAAATATTATACATAGAGTAGCATGAAATGGGTGAATGGATTATCTTCGATTACCATCGATTATCAAAAATAGTTATCGATTAATTAGATAATTGATTGTTGTCATTTAACCAATTAATCTTTGCACGTCTAATTTGGAATATGACACAATATTATATATTGCTATACAAAATGATACCATTGTTTTTTCATGGATTATCAAAAATAATTATCAAGTAATTTCATAATTGATTATTGTTAATTAACTGATTAATCATTGCACCTGTCTAATACAGAATATCCAGAAATATTATACATAGCTATAGGAAATGGGACACGAGTTGTATCGGCGCAAGATTGTCCAGTCTTATTTGTCAGTGGTTAAGTAGCAGTAACAGGCTTTGTCATGGCCATAATCTGCTTCTGCTGGTTTGGGGCCAACTTGCAGCTCACAAGTGCAGGTACAGTGGCCCCGAGATATCGAAATATGTTACAGGGAATGAAGCATGTATACGGAGAGACACCCGGTGTGCACGCAGCAGGGTTCGAGGTGCGAAACCGGGGCCAAACCCGCCTCATTGAAACGTCCATCTTGACGCCACCCAAGCGGGTCGTACCCCCGCCGTGCCCTCCGACACGCGAGACTCCTTCCAGACTGTCAGAAGCATTTTCCGCAGCGCAAGAGAAAAGTAGGGACCTGCCGCTGTCACATATTTGTGTGTGCGCACACACCGGGCGGGCTGTCAGGTAAATGAGATGTGAAAGCTGACAATTTCTGACCATATTTCCTTGATTATTTCGAACAAATGCACACCAGCCGCTCGAAGGAGATTAAAGTGACATAAAAGTCCCGAGCGGGAGGAGGGAGGGCAGAGAATCCAGGTCACCCCCATTTGTCCCCCCTGCCTGACAGCAGCTATATCGCTAACCAATCCAATAAAAGTCTCCCCCCCAACCCCCCACCCCTCCTCCTTTTGCTTTAATTAATTTTACAGCTAGCTTGCTTAATTACTTTCAATCAAAATCCTCTTGCCATCACAAAATTAGAAATGGTTCAACTCCATTAGTCTAAATTCTTCATTTACATACACAAAGACTGTCAGCTCTCGCTAAGCAAACGGCCTCCTGCCTGATGAGATTGTTTTTTTTTTGTTTTTTGTGTCAATTCCTTTTTTTTCGAGAGGCATCGAATTATTTGATCCCCTTAGCGAGGACACCGTCCGCCTAATCAGGGTGCCAGGTAAGCCGGCGGATACGCCCGCCGCCGTCCCGCTTAACCGACGGTCGAGTGTCGCAAATTGATTGCGCGCGCCGCTTTGCGTCCAAAGAAAAACGAGTGACCTCCAACAAAATACATCCCGCACGTGTAATGAAGAAGCAGAATTATTGGAGGAAGGCAATGGCTGCCATCATGTAAATGAAGCTAACTCAAGTTGTTCTGCGGGATTAGCTATTATTTGCCGGCTGCAGATTGCCAGCGCGCAGCGCTCATAAATCTGGCTCCTTTGCGAGCCCGACCGGCCGCTACTTGGCTCCCGTGTGAAAACGGCGCGAGCGAGCGAGCCGCGATGGGATGGTTTCGAAGGGGTGAGGGCCCCCCTCCGCCTCATCACTCCAACTTGGCACACGGGCAACCTCTCCATCACACACACCGCCCCAGGCCGACACATCAGCCGCAATTAAGGACATGCAGATAGCGTTTGGGCCATCACCACAGCCAAAATGCAGGCGCGCATTGTGCCTTTTTTTTTTTTTGTACACACCTTCGACTGCCATAATTACGTTGTCAGGATGAGGGCATTAAACTGGTAAAATGCACTCTTGACTGCGAAACGCATCCCGGCTAAAGCCGCGCTGGCCGATTGCGAACGTGCCTGCGCCGTAAACATCGTTTGATGTCCACTTACAGTCGCCGTCCTTTCATGGAGGTGGAAGAAAAAGAGGACACCTTGGAAATCAAACAGAGAAGTTATATCGATTGTTCGAAAACTAATCGATTATCAGATTAATCAGCAACTATTTTAATGATTGAGTAATTGTTTTGAGTCATTGATTAGTTTAAAATTGTCCAAATCCTCAGATTTTGCCTACTCAACAGAAATTATTCTATTATTCATCTGAAAATAGTTATATATTTTTTCCGATTAATCAATGAATCAGTAAAAAAAAAAAGTTTAAATGTCCATCCTATTCTTAATTATTACTATTACTACGCTACGATTTGATTAATCTATGGAACAATCGATAGAATAATCGATTCTAAAATATTTTCTTTATTGACAGCCCCAGAGAAGCACCTGGAAAGATTTGGAAAAGAATCGGCGACAAGCGACGTGGCCCTTTTCGTGTGCAAATGAGTGCTTTCCTTTGCCCTCTTTAACCAGTCGCCATTAACACTGTTAATTAGCCAAATCCATCATTCTTGGCCGAAATGAAGACTGCCTCTTTAATTCAATTTAATAGGATCATTTCCCTACTCGCGTTCACTTTAGCCCCAGCTGCCCGCCCACTTGTCCCCCACCCCATTCTCGACTGCCTTGGCTGCGGTTTCTTCGGTCTGACCCCCCTCCCCCGTCGGCGGGTGAGGAGGGTGATGATGAAGGCTTAATGGCAGCGACGGGCCCACTCGCTGTTGATCTCTCATGTCTTGCTTGGCTCGGCTGGTGGCGAGCAGCAGTTTGGGTTCTCGTTCCGTCACGGACACACACACACACACACACACACACACACACCCACACCCACACACACAGACGCAGTACCAGCCCTGCTCACCGGGGCTTAGCTAATCTTGTCACATCAGGGAAAGAGAGCTGAGTTGAGGCCTTTAGCAAGTCCCCCCCCCCCTCACACCCTCGTCATGCACTACCTCCGTGCACCTCCGCACTTTGACTGACTGGAGCGCATTCACTCACGTTCTTTCTCCCCTCTTGCACATTTGGCAAGGTCACAGGTGGCGAGCAACATGGCACCAGCGGTCAAACAGCTGATGACGACTCGCTGCCGTCTGATAAACCAAAACGGGACTACAACACGTCTTCCAGTCCAATATAACCTGACACATTTGTATCAATATCCGTGCATGAAATACATTTAAGCCTATTGAGTATTTTTAAAATCAATTATTCTGCCAATTATTCCATCGTTAAATTGAATAGTCAGATACAATTTCATTTTTTATTAAATTATATTAGAAAACCGAATGTAAAAATTTATTCGGTTTGGTCAACATTTTTCAAAATAAAAGCAGAAGTTTGAAAATGTTATATTTTATGAAACACAAAATACTGAACATCAATCAACTTTCATGAAGGACAACTCTGGAATCAGAGCAATTTTAAGTTAAAAAAATGGCTGCAGTTGATGAATCGATTATTAAAATAGCTGTCGATTAATTTGATAATCAATTAGCTTTTGATTAATAGACTAATTTTGACTTTTATGAAGGACTACAAAATGTGAGTGTAATTAGCGCTCATAAGCTGAAATCAGACAATTATAAGTTGGACAATTTCCTTAAATGATGAATCAATTATTAAAGTAGTTGCTGATTAATTTGTTAATCAATTAGTATTTGATTAACTGATTCACTTTGACAGCTGACTGTGTACAATGCCCTATATTTGACTTTTTTACACGATAATTTTTTAATCTTAATGTACTTTGCATTTAGTGGGTATATTATTATTTTTTTTAGTACAAAAATGTACGTAATAAATAATAATAATAAGTCTAATTGTAATTATACAGTAATATAGTATAACTTATTTAATCATATTTCAATCAACGTTATCATTATATATATATATATATATATATATATATATATATATATATATATATATATATATATATATATATATATATATATATATATATATATATATAGACAGAGAGTGAGAGAGAGAGAGAGAGAGAGAGAGAGAGAGTGTGTTAAACCACGGCCAAGTGGCCATTGAGGACATTATCACATTATTCACCATGGGAGTAAAATTGTCCCAATTTCAACATAACGAGTCACCCCCCGACCCCCCCCCCCCCCCCCCCCCCCCCCCCTCCCCCAGGACCAAACACACTCCTGTCCATATACGTTGGCACGCATGCGGCGTTCCCTCCCAAATGTTCCCAGACTTGCATTGTTTGGCCATTTGAGACAGACTCTGGGAGAGTTTCAACTGATTTGAACCCTGATTGAATTTGGTTTGTGAGCGGGTGATGTCAGCACAATGGGAGGCGAGCCTCTAAATCCACGACATTCACCCCAAATGCCCACATGAGATAATCACTGCTGGCGTCTACAAAAACACTTATTATATTTGCCCATCGCCTGGCTCAAGCTGTTCAAACTCATCAGCGTTATTCCACTTTTTTTTTTCCTCTGGGAAAGGGAGGGAAAAAAAAATAGCTCAACTTAGAGTGAAAAGTGTCACCCTGTTTAAAGAGACAGTGCGACATTGTTGTGGCAGAGGGCACAGTTTAGAAATGGAAAAAGATGGCGCGCACGGCTATCGAGTGTTTATTCAATAGTCATTGTGCTTGCACCCAATACTAATTAAATAAAACACGCACAACTTTCTAATGAACAAGTATCACATCTATGACACATTTATGTTTATTACAGTGTAACTAACTACAAGCAAAACGACCCACATTGATTACATTGTTCGGGAGGCGTTAAAAAGCAGCAGAGGAGAAAAGCTGACAAATGTGAGCTTTTGTCACGGCCTCATGTCATTTTAAATCCAAGCCCGAGTTGCACTGCAGCAGCCCTTGTCAGCTCCGACTAGCATCCAGATATTCCTGTAATAACTTTGTACTGAACAACAGGCATGCCAACACAGCAAAGCACTCGTGCACTCATATTCAGAGATGACGCTAACGCCTTACAGAGCATTCAACCACTAATCTTATGCATAACTTTTTTTCCCCAACAAGTAACAAGGTTACAGTTAATTTTAGTTTCAAATGTAATGTAAAATCGGTACAGTAACTAAGCTACTTCTTAAAACATGAATCAGTATAGTAACCGAGCTAGCTACTTTTTAAGGCAACCAATCAGTAAAGTAACTAATTTACTTTTTAAAGCAAATAATCAGTAAATTAGCTAAGTTACTTTTTGAAGAAAGTAGTAAAGTGGCAAAATTACTTTTTTAAAGCAGGCAATCAGTAAAGTAACTAAGCTACTTTTAAAGCATCTATTCAGTAAAATAACCAAGCTATTTTTAAAGAAAGTAATCAATAAAGTACCTGAATTACTTTTCAAAGCAAGCACTCAGGAAAGAAGCTACATTACTTTTTAAAGCAAGAAATCGGTAAAGTAATGAAGCTACTTTTTAAAGCAAATAATCACAATAAAATAAACAAAATAAACTATTTTTTTAATTAAAGCAAATAATCAGTAAGGTAACTAAGCTACTTTTTAAAAAAGTAATCAGTAAAGTAACCAAGCTATTTTTAAAACTAGTAATTGGTATAGTACCCAAGTTACTTTTCAAAACAAGCACATAAACAAGCTAAGTTACTTTTAAAGCAAGAAATCAATCAAGTAACTAGCTACTTTGTAAAGTAAATAATCAGTAAAGTAACTAAGCTACTTTTTAAAGCAAATAATCAGAATAAAATAATCAAAGTAAACTATTTTTAATTAAAGCAAATAATCAGTAAGGTAACTAAGCTACTTTTTAAAGAAAGTAATCAGTAAAGCAACCAAGCTTTTTTTTTTAAAATAGTTATCAGTAAATTACCCGAGTTACTTTTCAAAGCAAGCACTCAGTAAACAAGCTAAGTTATTTTTTAAAGCAAGAAATCAGTAAAGTAACTAAATTACTTTTTAATTAAAGCAAATAATCAGTAAGATAACTAAGCTACTTTTTTAAAGAAAGTAATCAGTAAAGTAACTAAGTGACTCTTTCAAGGTAACTAGCAACACTACTAATATTTGTGCAAGGTTCACCTTGAAGCATAGAAATTGAGGTGGGTGAAATCACGCTAAAAGAAAGCGCGAGACAGATTGTTTACGGTGAACAAACGGGTTATATTGAGTATTGGTCCGGGGTCGGGCCCATGGAGGCACAGGTGAGGATGAGGAACACGCGAGGTCTTCACCTCCCTGCAGGAAGGATATCCTCGCGTATCAGCAGCAGCAGCCATGTTGACCCGCCCCGTTATTAAAGAGGCTAATCTGTTCAACATGTCAATGTTAGCACTTTTAGCTGCGATTAATAAAAGAAGACCCCAGGAGTGCTGCGTGTGCTTTCTCACCGCCTCTGGTTGTTTCTCTTTGCGTTGAATTTTTACTACCTTTTGCCGTTTGGTTGTTCAACATTCCTCTTTTCCTATTAGCATAAACAGCGTGAATTATTAACTTTGTTGAAAGAACTCTAATCAGTTGCGTATCCCAAGCTACTTTTTTTTTCTTCTTTTTACCTTCTTGCTAGTGGCAGGGGCTCATTGTAGTTATCATGAAAATAAATGTCCCGTTACGGTCGCTGAATATGGAGCATGTGCAGTTGATAGCAGACTTTGTGCTGTTTTATTTTGTGTTTTATATACGTGGCCTGATGGCCTTCGCAAAGTGCCAACAACACAAGCGCTCTCAAACAGACTTGCTGTCTAAGTGCCCGCTGCTGTGTCTTAATTTGTAATCTAGTCAAACCAATTGTCCGCTAGCTAAAAAGGTCACCGAGACAATAGACTACACGGCCTCCCGAAAGCAAGGGCTGTCTTTAGTAGCTTTTGTAGCAAAGATGTAATTAGGACACCTTCATCTTCGGGGGTGAGAGGGCAGAGGCGAGTCACACGGAAACACGAGAGGCGCTTCACGTGACGGCTCGCTATTTAAGAAGGTCCGAAAACAAAACGAGTGATTTTACACATTTCGTGAGCACGGAGGAAGGAAGGGAAGGTGGCTTGTTGGGGGAAAGTGAGTGATGCAAAGCAACGCAGGAGAGGCAGAGGGGGAACTTAAAGGACGTGATTTATCTGGGCTTGATTGCGTGTTAATCGAGGTTACGTGAATTAAGTGGAATCTAATTGGAACAGACACTGGCAGTCTGACAGATCGACATGATGCAGATGGATTGGGGGGGGGATGGAGGGAGGGAGGGAGAGATGGAGAGAGGAAAAGGAAATGGCAGCAAGGAGGACGGCACGGACGAGAAAAATGACATTTTGTTATTTCATACTTAAGATGCCGGATGCAAAAAAACAAACAAAAAAATACAGCAGACAGTGTAAACCTGTTCGGCTCACCAAGTCGGCGTGCCTTTTGATTGGCGGCTGATGAGGAGGACACACACGGTTGACATTGTGAGTGACAAGGCACACGGAATCTGTTGGCCCCTCCCCCTCCAGTTGCCACAAACACTCATTTATTGGAAATGAAGGGAAAGAAAAAACTCCCAAAGAGGCCAAGTGGCAGCTGCTGGAAAATTTTGCACCTCGCAACTGCTCCAGCGATCCTCTTGGTGACAACTGTTTCCGAGCCCCTCTCCCCAAATCTCAGCTATTTCGCTAGCGGACCTGAATGACCCTTTTAAATGTTACCAGAGGAATACCACCACCTGTTGCGGGCTGTCAAGAGGCTTCAGAGAGGAGAATTTTAAATTTGGGGGTTAAATATGTTGTTGCACAAACAGAAGTTGGGTGGAAGCTTTGCTCTCAAAGCCGAGCCGGACACGTGAGTGACAGGAAGGGCTCAAAATAACCTGGGGGTTGATTGTGGCTTGTCACAGTGCCGTTATCTAAATCTGGGGTAAAAATAAGCGTTCTCTAAGAATGGATCACTTCTGTTAGGAGCAGGCACAAAATAGGCAATAGCCCATTGATGCCTGAACTGATGTTCAAATTTGAACAAATGTTGCCAAACAACCTTAAAGAAGTGGATCAGCATCAGATTGCATACCTTCATACAAACAGTTGAAAACAAACATATTCATACCTTGGATATATATAGTGTCCAGGCTCGGACCTTCCTGGGTGGAGTTTGCATGTTCTCCCCGTGCCCGCCGGTCTCCTCCCACATTCCAAAGACATGCATGGCAGGTTAATTGGGCGCTCCGAATTGTCCCTAGGTGTGCGTGTGAGTATAGATGGTTGTTCGTCTCTGTGTACCCTGCGGTTGGTTGGCAACCAGTCCAGGGTGTCCCCTGCCTACTGCCCAGAGCCAGCTGAGATAGGCGCCAGCAGCCCCCGCGACCCTTGTGAGGAATAAGCGGTCAAGAAAATGGATGGATGTATATATATATATATATATATATATATATATATATATATATATAAATATATATATATATATATATATATATATATATATATATATATATATATATATATATATATTAGGGGTGTTAAAAAAAATCGATTCGGCGATATATCGCGATACTACATCGCGCGATTCTCGAATCGATTCAATAATCGGCAGAATCGATTTTTTTTTTTTTTTTTTTTTTTTTTAGGATTCACACCTTGAGCATGGAAGAATGTTATATGAACGGAACATTAAGCCTTAATATTTTATTTTAATGCTGTTCAAACATGAAACAGATTACAACCTCTATAAGACTGAAATTTCAGATAAATAAATAATACATTTTCATATAAATCTTACACTCTACAAGCTTACTGATTAGTATTTTCTAAATTTGAATGAAAAAAATCGCAACAATCGACTTATAAATTCGTATCGGGATTAATCGGTATCGAATCGAATCGTGACCTGTGAATCGTGATACGAATCGAATCATCAGGTACTAGGCAATTCACACCCCTAATATATATATATATATATATATATATATTCATTTATTTATTTAGTAATGACATCCCCCCCCCAAAATACACGTGAAATTGGCCTATTTGTTGTTTTTTTCCCCCCCTCTCTGTTGTAAAGTTAAACACATACTAAAGGATACAAATAAACTTGAGTTGAGTTGAGTTGAGTTGATTAATCAGTTCGTGGGCTTTTATTCTGCCAAATATGGGAATCAGCATCAGGCTAAAAAAAAAAATCCATATTGGTGAAGCTGTAGTAATTAGCAATTAATGGCATTCATTTATGCAAAGACACTGATCATGTTAATGATTTCTCATAATAATTACGAAACAGCTAATTATCTATATGTAACATTTTATTTCTATCAATACCTGCCAGTGTTCACATTTTCAAATGATCACTACTTCAACATTCCTGGGAAATCACAATTGTTCCATCACTGGTGAGCTATTTTTAGAAAAGGCCCACAGGCTACTCATGTGGGCCTTGGGGACACCCGGTCGGTGACCCCTGCACCTTGGACAAATTTGGGGTATGTGTTGAATGGGCATTTATCTGGCATTTATCAGTAAATTGGGATTATTCTCAGGCTACCAGGATCCTCTACAATTGTCTGATGAAAATGTTGAATGACCAAAATGGTTTGTAAAATGTTCATGAACACGTCTATCACAACTACAATAGTAGTAGTGATATGAACACTTCCCTGGTCCAAACAATGAACAGAGAATAGAAGAGCTACCAAACAAGTAGAAGGCATCATTGGCCATGTAGGATTCGACCGCCCAGTAAACTTCCCTCATCAAGTCAAAATGGCCAAATTGTTGGTGACATGATCCCGTCACAGTACGCAGACAGAGGAGAAGATTCGGTCATCCCGTGATTTGATCGACTATGACTGTTACACTAATGGCATTAATAAGGGCAAAATTACTATTTTCAAACACTCCCTTCTTTTGGAACTGCCGCTCTTGTGCATGTATTTATGTGTGTATGTGAATGTGTGTGTGGGGTCCTCTCCACTTTCCTGTCCTGGTGTACAATGTCCTTGGATTGCATCATTTTGAGGAGTTTAAAAACAACACTTGACTGGAAATGTGACACTGCTATTTTGACTAGAGCATTTTATTTACCGAGTGGCCTTTACAAAATATTCAAATATGCTTTCACACTATCTTCAAATATATGAGAGTATTATTTTGCGTGCTCAGGTTTCCTCTGAATTTGTGCTGAATGGGAATAAATAGTGAGCAGCATATCAGCTGCGCGTCGGCTGGCTCTAACATTGAGAGGAATGACACTCACTGTGATCAAGGACATGAATTGCTCATTGATTTTTAGGGGCTAGCTTAACTATCCATTCCAATTGATTTTTAGCTTTGCTGGGTGTGCGAGTTATGGCACTTTTAATGTATCATCTCTATGTGTACTCATCTCCCACTGCCAGAGGATTTACAATAGTCTGCACAGGAGCATATGTGTACTTGAGGGACACGTATATTCCAAGAGGAAGATGACATAAAAGTCTCATTTCTTTCATAATAGTTCAAAAGAAGAATGATCTTTAACATTCCTTTTTATACCTGAGACATAATGTACGTATGAACTTGGTAAATGCTCCGTTGAGACTAAACTGCACCATTTTATGTCTTGATTCATTCTTTTTTTTCTGTGAATGGGCTGTCATAACTTTTCATGTTAAGCAGCATTCATCAGCCAACGTGCTGTATGTCTTTGACTCTTATTGAGACAAAAGATTAGAGCATCGGTTCTTTAAACTGGGTTCGAACAAACACCAGGTTCGGTGGCGGTCAAGACACACACACCCGAATCAGATTCATTGCAGTGGATATGGTACACTCAGTCGACCTGTGACTGTTGTTATGGTACGGCATTTTCTTTATTATTGTAATCCCTTCATACTACATCGAGCAAGAAAAGAAATAAGAATATGTGGAATATGAATTCACATGTATAACTGAACGTATGGTGTTCCGCAGGGGTCAATTCTGGGGCCTTTTCATTGTATCTACTGCTCCTGGGTTCCATTTTAAGAAAACAGTGGAGGTTGTTTTAAAGTGCTACATATTTGTAACTAGCTATCGACAAAACTAAAGGATCACTTCCTTAAGCTGCATGTAGATGGGGAATACAAGAATACAACGCTTGCGGAAGTCAAGGTGAAGACAGCCCGATTGGATGAAAACGCTACACTCTGTGTTCATTTTGTTCACCAGTAAACCCTATAGGTCTTGAATTTGTCAATAATAATAATAATAATAATAATAATAATAATAATAATAATAATAATAATAATAATAATAATAATAATAATAATAATCATTTTATTCTTCAATCAATAAAGAAGGGGTTGGTGAATGAGCATTGAGAACTGGGTTAAGAACCAGTGGCTTAGAATTTTATTACATATCCAGTTTTTAGAACAGGATGATATTATCGTGACAGCAGGATGAGCTGTCAATTAAATAATTAATAATCAATGATTTGCTATGTCAATACAAAAGACAGACTAAAGTCATCTGTCAGGTAGAAAGGCATTAAAATAGAGGCTCATTCTCCCGCACTCGGCTTAGGTTTCACTCAGCTCGGGATGCATTTCAATTCTCCAACAAAAGGCTAAGCTCTCACATGATATCATCCTCTCAACGGTGTCACTTTCATGTTTTAAACAACTCCAATTGAATTGTTTTTTTTTTGTTTTTTTTTTGTCAATGATTTGGGATGAAGCTCTTGTGAGGTAACTGGGGAACAGAAGCTGCATAAAGCACACTTTAAAAAAAGTCAGCTTAATTAATGTTTTACAAGCGCTGCTGTATTCTTAGTGAAAGAGGAAAAAAAAGAGCCTATCAAAGCCAGCAGGTTCAGATTACATACGCTAATTGAAATTCAGAATTTCTAAGGCGACCCCTTTTTTTCCTGGCTCTCTGCTCCCTGTGCACGCAATAAGTGAGCATTTTGTAGTTTACAAATGACATAAAATCACTGACATAATGTGGGATTTTCCTTTTTTTTTTCTCTCCTCTTTATTTTCATGTTCTGCCGGTGGGTTCATGAGACAGCTTAATAAAGCAATAAATGCTTTGGTAAGGCAGTTTGAGTGTGTACTGCATGTGTGTAGGTGCGTGCGCATGTGTGTTTGTACAGGCGGTGATCTTCTGTTTTACCTCGACTGGGGACCTCAAAGAAAGCTGGTCTACTGAATCTGCCTTTATTTAAGAATGAAAAGCAAAGTGACGATCAAACTCCAGGGGTTCAGTGAGCCAGTCTCAGGGGTTTGGCGAAGGACAAGACACACACCTGACTGAAATGATACATCCCGCTTAGCCATTATTTGCAACAGGTGATCACGCTACATTGCTTGTCCTATCTGTGCTGCACGGAATTTGGTGTGCTCAGTAGTCAACTTGTGGCTTTTTGTGATGCTACGTCATGCGAGATCTTTAATATTGTAATGAATCCCTTCATGCTAATTATGTTGAGAACAAAAACAAGAACGTTGTCGGACGAATATGGGCAATAGAATTCAAACGTATAACGGAACGTATGGTGTTCCACAGGGTTCAATTATGGGGCCTCTGCTGTTTTGATTGGATCTGCTGCCTCTGTGTTCCATCTTAAGAAAAAAGTGGTGGTTATTTTAAAGCGCTCTATAAATATATAGAGTAATAAAGCCCAAGAGAGGATGGTCACAAAAAAATTACATCTGCAACAGAGGAACTAATAATTGATAAGAAGTTAAAGATTGGATAAACCATGGCAATAAATATCTGATTATAGTTGGGAAATGGTGACTTCAGTCGGCAGAGGGATTACCATGTTTTCAAAAATGTCATCCTTACTAACCTTTGTTCCGAGTTAATGATTGCTTCAATTTTATATTTATCCAAACTCCCTTCTTTCAATAGGGCATTATTTTATTGCCTTGTTTTGCAAGCATTACAACTTTGCATTCCCCCCTCCCAACCTCCAAGGTCAGTTCCTAGTGTGCCACGAGGAGTATTTGCACATGGGGCTTTTCAGGTCAGTTCTATTGTATTTACATCAAATAATTTTTGATAAGGGATGTAAAAGACCTATAAACCATGCATCATAAACGGCGGGGGTGTAGCTGAAATATGGACGAAAGATCAATGGTTGATTCTTTTCTTATCGCTTGATATTTTGAGTCAACTCTCTTCATTCCCTCCCACTCGTCGGCCCGCCAGCCCGCTCAACGCAAGCTCCGTCTCACTGAGCAGACGAGAAGCTTGTTAGATTTAGTTCAATGGCCTCCCAGTGCGGCCGGCAAGCAAGCTCTTGTTTCATAGAAAAGTACCTCCCCTGTTATCTCCCTAGCACTATAATCACTTAACAAAGACTTGGGCATTTGCACAAATTAAAACATCAATAATGCATAAGTGCTTTTCAGTTTTGAGCTATAGTGTCCCGGTATTGGGATGAAATACCCCCTCTGACAGTGGAAAGGGAAAAATAAATAAATAAATAAATAAAAAGATGGCTCACCTATCCAAAGCTCAGGAAGGACTGGTACTCTCCGAGAAAATAACCTCTGATTTTTAAGGCCAAATGTGGGATAAATGATTGGGATTGGTAAAAGGATAAATTGGCATGGGCTGAGTGCCATGTGGCTTTTTTTTTTTTTTTTAAAGCAAGAAGGCACTAAGTGCTGGTGGTGCATCAGTGCAAACAGGCAACACCCTTAAGTGGCACAAGCGTTGGCATCCCTCCATGAACAACACCACAGCCACATCCTGGATTTTAACAAGTTTGATCAGTTATGTGGCTTCATCCCTCGAATTTACCCAGAAAATTCTCATCACAAGTGAACAGTGGCTACACTGTTTCTCAGAAAGGTTTGAACCTGGACTCTCTCTCCAGTGCATTTTTGACAAATTTTGAAAATGATGTCCTCTTTATCACGAACAGATGCTCTTTCAATGTCCCCTCTCAAGTTGGCTGCACGGTCCAATCTCCCTGGTCCAATCCAACATGTATGGTGTTTAACTCATTTACTAGACTATTAGTCATAAACAGAACACCCTGAAGCATCAGGAAGTGCTTTAACGCTTATACTTTCATTTTTAGTAAGCTCTTGCCAGGTTACCATTTTGAATAGAAATGCGATATTCTTACTGAATTTACAGTTTGGATACCCAATTTTTAGCCTACTCACTTTGGGGTCGGGTCACTGAAAACAAGAATGCAGATAATTAACTATAATTTGATATCTTCAACCATAATTAATTATTATTATTATTTTTTATATTTTTACCACAACATTATTATCATTATTATTTGTTTTTTTGAAAGGGGAAAACTTATTATAAAAAATTTATGAACAATGATGATAATTACATTTTAATGTTCGAAAGACTATGGATAAAGTGCTTCTATATGACGGTGAGTTGCTCCACTGGAAAAAAGCAAAATGCATAGAGATTAGCATTTGTGTTGATTATGTAAAATGTCAGCACGCTACACTATTATCATGAGTAGTGATGTTCAATATCACTGTTTTCAGACCCATACCAGTACAAGTATTCACTCTTTGAGTATTAATTGATAGTGAGTACTGATACCACTAGTACTTTTGATGTATAAGACTTTTCTTTCTGCTGAAGATGATGAAACACCGGTGTGCCAAACTGCTGCAGTATAGTGCCAACTACTGCCAGGGAGGACATTCTCAATCAGATTATTATTATTTTTTTCTATGAGTATTGGTGTCAAATATCAGAAGCCACCACAAATACCCAGCACATTAAAAATCAGGCCGGTATCAGCCACCCATCCCTAATTATGAGTTTGTGTCACATTCTTCATCGAAGTAACTGTTTACCCTTTCACGTTATCAACATCCTCCTACACAGAAAGTGGCAGGATAGGTGTTTACTATTTAAAACTGTTCTATGGAAAACCAAAATTGACCATATTAATTGGTGGAAACGTGTTTTTTTTACTGAAAACATTAGACTCGATGCACGATGGAAATGCAGAAGGTCAACACAGGAAACGAACCTTGCGATCGTTTGCCACCATGATTGTGTTTGCGTTATCATTTTTGTGGGCGGGAGAAAAACATTTGTCAATGCGGCGGTGCCTTTCGGATGTTTTTTGTGCCGACGATGAGTTGGGTCGGGTACTTGTAAATCCATGACCGGCACCGCACCAACGCCCGCAGAGGACGAGCCACCCTATACAGATGGCCTCAAGGACAATTAGCAGTAATGATTGGTTGCCACATAAATGAGGAGATTTCTATTTGCCACCGCACTTGCTGATGATCGCACACCAAATGCCGCTGACAACAACATGATTTAAATAAGCACACGCACGCGCGCAGGAAGCAAAAAGTGTCGTTCACAAAGGATGAAGGTGGAACTTTAAATCATAAACATACACCAGACTATCACAAAGAATAAAGTGTTGAGACAAATTGCCCGACCATCTAAAATACTATCTCTTCAATCAAACCCCCTCCCTCCAAGATATCTTGAACCCCCCCCCCCCCCCCCCCCCCCATCTTCAATGAGTCTGGCAAACAATCCCCTTGTTAGCAAACTGTTAAGACAGCCGCTTGGTACACAAATTGCGCTCGACCAAGCGAATTTGTTTTGCAAGGGTGACCTGTTTAATCATCTCATTTTCTTTGGCGGACATTTATTCATCTGGTTTCCACGGTTACAGGGAACATTAAGGGGCTACAGTAATAAGGCTGGAGAGTCAAACAGGTAATAAAAAAATTAACGCCATTTTCCAGCAGCCGAGGACAGTGGGTGAAATGAATCAAGGGAGAGGGGAGCGGAGCAGCGAGGGGAGCTGGGGTGTCGGGGGTGGCGGTGGTGGGGGGTTCCAATATTGTCCAAACAATAAGCCTAAGCGGTTATTTTACTCTGTAGATCAGGTGGTGCAGTTATGGACATGACACTTTGAGCGCAGAGCAGCAGAGATAAAGCTTTTAAAGTGGCCGTCCTCCTTTTTTTATTGTCATTTAGCGATTACATATCAGAACAATTAAAAGTTAGCCCAAGATATGTATTAACTTTGTTCTTTTTTTATTTCTCCTGCGCTTCAGAAGGGAGATCATTTGCGGCCGTGGAAAGGCGGCGTGCCAATATCATACATGACATTTAGAAAGCCCCGCTGAGAAATGTTTGGTCCTCGCGGGGTGAATCATGTTGTCTAATATTGTCTGCTGAACAACTGCGAGAGAAAAACAAAAATAGACATGAGAATATCAAGTTTATGCCTCTCAAACTAGTACAAACTGTGACCTACGCACCAATCCAAAGAGTCGCCACTTCTTGCCAAATATAGAAAATGCCGGCACAATGCGGGGGGAACAGGTGCTGAAGGCCCCCAGAAAGTGACAGAGCTGCTGAATGCCAAATAAGGCAGTGGGAAACATTGCACCCAGGCGCAAAACAGCAAACTGAAATGTGATTTTTCTGATAACCGTCACCACTTCCAAACGGTCTCCTACGCAATCGCTCTCCCGGCTTGAGACAACAATTCACCACTGTTTTATTCTTAAATAAAACACGAACAAGAGAAAACAAGCAAGGCATTTTATGCATTACTCATTTCTCCACTCCTTCCAAAAGTATTTTTGATTGACAACAGGTCTTTGGCACTCCTAAAATATGCACAAATGTTCTCAACCTAACCCTTAATCATTTAAATGGTCTGGTTTAACCAGTATTTGGGCATTTTACAGCTCTGCCAACACCTGTCCCCAACCCGCCAGGAAAAACAAACCAAAATTCAAGTCTTTGTGTCGCTTATATTCTTACGGGGGTGGCTCTGCCCGCGTGACTGAGGTTGGTGAGGGAAGCGCGACTGCACGGAGACAATGAGTCTCAGGAGAAGGGAGGGCGACCCGATCGTACACACACACTGACGCAGATACACACTTGAACACATACTCGCATGTCACAAGGAGCGCTTGCCGCCCCGCGAAATGAACTCCCTGAGTACATGCTGGGTAAAAATCTCCACAAGGCGACACAAAACGGACAGCAAGATATGGGGGGGGGGGGGGGGGGGGGGGGGGTGTTTAAGCTTAGCTTGCGTGGCCACGGACTGCAACTGTTCTTCTAACCGCCTCTTAACAGGTGTAGGCTCCAGAACCATGTAATCCTATCAAGTTACCGACTTAAAAAAAAAAAAAGAAGAAATACAGCAAACTCCTGCTTGGCTCTGTCTCTTCTCTTTCTCTTTTTCCGTTGGCACAGACAAAAATGAGCAGCTGGCCTTCAGATATAACACGCACAGAGAGGAAGAATCATGCTGACCTTAATGTCACCACCAAGCAAAAGCAGGAGTGGAAGCTGAAGTGGAGGGTGAGTGTGAGCAGTGTTTAGACATTCATGTTTGCAGTCAATTACGGATGAGGACAGGGCTACTGGCTCCGTAACTCGGCAGAACAAATATTTCTCACTCCCAGCGCAAGCGAGGGAACGGAGGAAAGATTCTCTGTTCCGTACATTTTCATCAAGACACACACTCACACAAAAGTGAAACACAATTTTGGGACAAGGATTTAGTGAAAAATAAAATGTAATAGAGAGCCCTACATGGCGGTTTGATTGCACAGATGAGAGGGTCATGAGATGGTCACCATTAGTGCCCTCGTCAAAGTCTGCATCAAAGTTGCCACCCGTCGTCACATTCCACCGCAACCAACGTAAGCGCGGGCTGCCCGGTTTGTACCTAAAGACCCGCTGCCACATTTAAAAGGATTAGTCACCACATTTTGCGCCGGCTTAATCTCTCTTTCAGCCGCCTAATAAGTGCGCCTCGATAAGCGAAGCATGCAAATTCATTCATGGCCGGTGGAGACCGCGCTTCAGACAAACACGCCAAAGTCTTCCACTCTGCTAATTACCTCTTCATTTCCCATTTTGCCCTCTTATACGGCATATCAATGACTTGAGATTATTTATCTCTCCTTTTCTCCCTGTGAAATTTTAATTTTGTATGTCAGATTAGGAGAAGGATACAAGTTGAAGCTTCATTATTATTTTTCTTTTTATATAATTCTATTTTATGCGTTAATTTGTTGTACCAGATAGAAAAGTATATTCCAACATATATGTGCAAAAAAAAAAAAAAAAAGGAAAAAAAGTGGATTTTATTTTCTATCCAAAAAGACCCAAGGTGCAACCTTTTTATAATTCTGTAATAATTTCTACTCAGTGTATTAATTAGGCCATTACTCCATATTGGTGACGGAGCTTTGAGGTTTAATTAGGTGTCGGCCACTGCATGAGTGCACAGCCATGAAGAAAGGGGGTGTTGATGCCACTTGCCTTACTCGTGGCCCATATCAAGTAGCCGCCAACACTTTGACTACTGCGGGAAGATGCGGGACAGCCCACGTGCAGCTGGACTTGATATCGCCGTTTGATATGACTTGTTTGCTTCAAAAATTGAAAAAAGCCAGTCGATGACTGGGCACATGCTCAATCGGCACTCTGTTGTCCCTCTCTCTACGTATACTCCGAGCACACACACACACACACACACACACACCAACACGCACGCACACACGCACGCAAACGTGCAATTCCCTCCCCTTGTCTCCTGTCCCCTCTCTTCTCCCTCTGCAAAAACCAAGCAAAACACACACACACACGAAAAACATCAATCAAGCAGTGCGAGCGGACCATAAAACTCCACGAATATATAAGCGGCATTTAAACACTGCATTTTGCAATAATCTTCAACCAGCGCTTATTTAGAAAATTTTATTAATTTTATTTAAACATCATGAAATGAGTCTTAAAAAAATATATATATATATTTTTTATATATAAAAAAATATATATATATTTTTTTTTTTAAATAAAAAAGGAAATCCTGAACTGCAAAATATTTGAGACTTGTTTTTTTAGAGTTGAGCTTGTTATTGCCTAATGTAATCAAATTTATCTCTAAGTTTCTGTTTGGACAAAGAAAAAAAAGCATTTTAAAGATGTATATTTTTAATTTTAATCAAATGACAGAGGATGATGAGAACTCCATCAGGCGCCTCATATATGGAATCCCCAGGAGAAATTGTTATGAAAGACCGTTAAGACAAAGACTCACTTTTTTTCTCCCCATCTAAATGTCTGCCTGTTAAATTTATTTCAAAACTCTGTTAATCTGCTGTACACAACATTCTTATTAGCATAACCCAGCCCCCCAATAAAAATTCTGGCTAGTTTAATTAAAAAATGTAAATTTACTGTCATCTGAGGAGCAGGAGAAATAGGAGCGCAACAGCATATTTTATTGCTTGGACATCAAAATGATTCAGGTTATGACTAAATTGTGATCTAAGGTTATTGAGGCCCTTCAGCCCACGACATGTTTTCCTCCCTCATTTCATCGTGCTTTTGTGGAAGGCCATAAAAGATGGAGGGTGCCACAAAGGGTTAATGAGACAACTCTGTCAGGGTGAAAGCAATCAACATTATGACTCATAAGTGGGGAGAAAAACATCTTCCCAGCTGGCGAAAAGTTTGAAATTAGGGTGTGTCGCGATAGGAGCCTCACTTGACTCGTGTTATTCTTGCCTAAAAGTGAACAGTGACCACACATGACAGGCGTGCCCACAAGCCTGACTCGCATGAGTTTGTGGACATCTACTTCAACGTAACGTGAACTGTCCTCTTAGAAGTGCTTTAATTTCTCCATCATGATGAGCTCAGATGCCAATAAGATGGACTCTGAATAACAAGAAAAAAAAACTGCTAACAGAGGGAGTTCATAAGTGTCATAGAAACATATTAAAAATAACAGCCTGAAGCAAAAGATGACAAGAGTGAATTACAGTTTAGGAAAAAAATGTAAGACAAATAATTCTGCATCTTCATATATTTGTAAAACAATATATTATTTACTACCGTGCTGCAGCACAGCAAATATGCTCATAACTTGTATACATAACTGTGCATAACTATTTTATACCGTATAAACAATTATATATGATTTTATTTTAAATAGAAAATATAAGATGGAAATTTCTGGAAAAGGTGATACATTGTGTAGTTATACTAAATAAAATGTACAGCAACTACTCATACACACACACACACGCACACAGTTCACGTCAACAGAAAACACACCCGTATAAATATTACACGCATACACGCACACACACGCACAAATCAGAAAGAACTAAATGTTACTGTGCTATAGCAATTATCAAAATAAAAGCGAACCCTTCCCTGTAGAAGAAAATACAATGACACCCAGACGCTGTAATTCAGCTCATCCCCACAAGTACCAAGTACAGAAACAAGCAGCATTTTTGCCACCATGCCCTTCACTGGAACGCAAGTGTATACAGTATTTTCATTTCAACTTTATTCTTCAGTGTTGATATTAAACAGCACATAATATTCACACACACTCTTCAGAATTACCTGAAAAGGTGGCAAGAATGACTGCCCTGTACCATTTACATGTGTGACAACAAAACAGTTTGTTTGCTTTGTCCCCTTGGCAACAAATCCTTAGGCCATTCATTCTATCCTAATGGCATTGTCAGTCCCTCTGTGGAGAAAACCAACACCTGTATTTGTACAGTCAAAATATGCTGGCCTGCTCACAAAAAGATGAGAATTTGTTTGAAAACAAGAAAGAAAGTGTGAGGCAAGAGAAAATGAAACTGGTCCTGTGAACTTTCTTCACATGTGTACTTTATGGTGTCAACACTGAGTGGAACGGGAGGCGATCGTATTTGATATTGCAGTCACCTTTGGGCACTCTGAAAAGTGCTATAAATAAGGGTGTTGCAACACTTAGGTATACTGTATACAGTATGCCGTCCTTGCTGGCACATAGCTTAATCATGAACAACTTCCCTTCCTGAGTGTGTGTGTGTGTGCGCGTGTGCGTGTGTGTGTAGGTGTGTGTGAGCGAGCGAGATAAGGCACACCTTTAACTGTCTGCATAAAAAAAAAAAAAAAAAAAAAACATACCTGGGAGAAGAGTGGGAAAAGAAGAGGAGTACTCACCATATTCAGGGAAGTCGAAGTTAAATCCTCTCAGACATGTAACTTTCATAATACTACTCAACTCTGGTGGAAAGTCATTCAAACGTTGCTCGGTGGAGGGGCAGATCAAGCGGAAAAGTGACTACAACAAAAAAGGGGCTTCCTTCAATCATGCACTAAACTCCTTGACATGTAATCTGTCAATAGTTTGTTGCTGCGATAATGCCGGCTGCCACAAGCAGATTTGATTGGCAGCTTTGGCTCTGGCCCCTCCTTCCCGTGGCTTGGGGGGAGGTAGGTGAGAGAATATGGAGCCTCCCCCTTCCCTCCTCTCTCTCTCTCTCTGTGGTGCGCCTGCCTCTCTCTCGCCCTCTGCTTTGCTTCCATGCACACACGCACAAACCAAGCTGCTGGTGATGTCGTCTCAATAGGCTGATAGGAAATTATGGCAGAGGAGCCCCTGCACTCTCTTTTTTTTTTTTTTTTTAAACTCCCTCCCTCAGTGGGCTGGCCTTTTCCATCTTTGTGCTCTTCTAGCCTTTCAACTCTCTCCGGGAGGGGCCTGTGCTGCCTCCATTCAAATTAGGGGAACCTTTTTTTTCTTCTTTTAGGGAGAAACAAGTATTTTAAGCATATTTGCAGCCTTTATTAAACACAAGTCCAAAATTAAACATTACTTTGATAATGTTGATAATGTAACCTTTCTTAATCATTGTGATAATCGGCATTTTGTGTAGTGATTTGAAATCAAAAGAAAATTAAAATATAAAGTGAAAAAAATATTATTATTATTATTATTTTTTTTATTATTATTATTATCAAATAACATATTTATTTATCCGCCTCACAGTGCAAATGTTGTGGCTTCGAATCTGGGGTCCGGCCTTTCATTATTGGAGTTTGCATGTTCTCTACATGCCTATGTGGGTTTTCGCCAGATACTCCATTTTCCTCCCACATTAAAAAAAAGAAAATGTATGGTAGGTTAATTGAACACACTAAATTTTTCTTGGGTGTGTATGTGAATGTGAATGGTTGTTTGTATATCTGATGACAGCTGGGATAGGCTCCAAAGCATGTTCTATTGTGAGACTAAAGCTCGTATCTCACTGAGTAGCAAAGTCTTGCGAGTGTTTGCAAAGGTGGCGAATGTTGAGTTTTCGTCAGGGTTCCCTTCAAACTTTTAACGATCCACTGGACCAATGTTCCAGTGTTTTAAAAAGTTAACCAGATTCTGACTGTTGGGGAGAAAAATTCAAAGCTCTTTCTTTAAAAAGAGCCCCCAAATGTTTCAAGAACAGCTTTAAATGTACCTTTGGAGACCGTTTTTAGGCGTTTCAGGTAAAAATGACAGGAATGACATTAAGGTTGAAAACGGTCATAAAGACGATCTTCACTATTTCTGAGTGGTGCGACATCAATGTCACCCTCTAAGTGGCCAAAGCCTTTTTTTTCTTTTTTCATTTCATGGATAGAATTGAATGACCTGTTTAAGTAAACATGTAGCCAATTTTAGCAGAGGTGGCCACCACCCCACTAATATTTGTCAAAATATGCCTTTGGCCGTTATTCTAAGAGGGTGACATTATCATAGTTAGTATGACTTTCAACTTTTTATCAAAAACAATCAACGGCTTGGCTTCTTAGCTGAAATGACCACTTTCAATTTGTATTTACACTGACAGCTAGAACCCCTAGACCACAAGAGCAAAGAGAATAAACAAACAATTGTATTTCATTACCAGTGGTACACTGAACAATTTTGGTGTCGTGCTCAAATGAGCAACAGTGGTTGTTGTTTGGTGTTCTTTTTTTCCCCCAACTCACCAACCAACCAACCAACCAACCAACCAACCAACCAACCAACCAACCAACCACATCTGGCCTGTCCAGAGTGTCTGAGCGGCCTTCACAGCTCTTATGAAGTCAACATAAACGTAAAGTATGTACTGTTTTTATTTTGATGTGCATGTATGCTGACAGTGCAACCATTCAAGCTACTTAAAAAAAAAATAGCACGAACACCAATTGTGGTCCTCAAGTTAGCAACATTCTTATTTCTTGCACAATGGAGGGGTGAAAAGAAATTTGCCCTGGTGATGATTTGGGAGTTCTACCTCACTGTGGTAGCGGTCCATAATATTTTTTGCATCTAGTTTCATGTCAAAAATATATTTTGATGGCCGGTCATATGCTTGGCTCTGAGACAAAACCGGCCGCCTCATCGCCGGCCCCTCTGTGCTCAGACAGCCCAGTTGCCACCCCACGATCCGTTCATTAAGTGATTTCATACATTCACTCAAAAGGTTTGCTCATCTGAATGAGTTATTCTCGAATTACACAAGCCCCATCTCGTTCTTTGCTCCCCCACAAACAAAAGAAACATTCCAAATGCTTGGTACACAAATAATTTCATTTTTTAAGTGCACGTGCAATTGCACACTAGTTATGTGCACCCCTGCTTATTAGTACTTTAAGAGGTACATAATATACAAAATGCTTGTTATAAAGGTCAGGTGTGTCTTTAAATCATCAAGTGTCAATAAAAGGATAGAAAAAAGGGGAAAAAATGTTTATGACTTTTTAGCTTAGAGCAAATAAGTTTCATCTCTCACACAAAAAGAGTTCCCACGTCATATAATACTCACTCTTTCTCTGTGCCTCCCTCTGATAAGCTATCAGTTTTCGTTGTAATTTCAGGTGAAATGATAAAGGGTGGCCGTTACCAGGTGACAATGAATACTTTATAAGTCAAACCTCGTATTTGCCTGGCAGTTTTTTCCGCAGTGGCATGCAAAGTGCCTCGAGACCATTTGGACATAATACCTATGTACTGTCAACATGACTTGATATTATAAGAATGTAGAGTTTACAAAAGGGCACAACATTGGATAAAGGTGGTGCCTAACTAGCATTTATTGGAGAGAGAAAAGAGGAAATGAACATGTTTATGGCTGTGAACCAGCATGCAATGATACACCGTGCTGGCTTCAGCTGAGTGTTGTCAGTAAAAAAAAAAAAAAAAAAAAAAAAGTGCATAAAACAGGTTTTGGTTCATTTCTAAAATGTGATTACTCGTCTGAGATGATAAAGGGAAAACAGTCTCTTCTTGAGGAAAAACTATAATGCTTACATTCTTACTGTTTGTAACTTGATCGGCTTCGATCCAACGTATGCATGTCAACTTACTTACAAATACCTGTCAAAACCATAACAGCGTCCTCACATTTTATCAAGACTATATACTGTAATTGTTAAATGTGTAATGTTTCATGAAAGAGATGTTATTACTTAGATTTGGCACCACCGTGATAAAGCTCAACCACATTGACTTCTGCGGTCTCTGGTCAAACTTTGAGTTGATTGACTTGGTCATAAAACCAAACCTTACGCTGCAAGCTAAATTCTCACGGGATTTGTGAGTTTGTGAACCCCCGAGAATCCATCTTGTACTGAGCCCGCTAATTTTCACCGATCCATACACTTTGTGTATGGACCAATCGCTAAGCGGTATTGTGGTTGGGGGCGGGATCTTTGGCTGTGACGAAAACAAGAAGCCGAGGGAAACAAATCGTAAACGTAATATGGACGAATGCATGGAAACTGCCATTAATTCTGTTCTCGTAGAATTACTCACAGTTTCCTTGTTGAATGAAGAACACAGAGAGGTGCTTTGTGCATTACTGCTAAGAGGTTCATTAACCTTGCTCTCGCAAGATGAATTCTCGCCGAATTTGTGAGTTCACAAACTCCGGAGAATACATCTTGTACCGCTTCCACTGATAACCACTGGTGGTTCGGACCAATCACAGAGCGACATTGTGTTCGGGGGCGGGATATGCAACTGTGACGAAACCAGGAAGCCAGCACCGACGCCAGAGCTAACAAACAAACCTAACATGGACGAATGGACGCTGCAATTAATTCTGTTCTCGCAGTTTTACTCACCGTTTCCTTGTTGAAAGTTGAACAGCGAGTGGCGCGCTTCATGCATTTCTAGCTGGTAAGATGTCCGTGCTCTTCCCCACTTCGACATGAACGGAGATGGCGTTTTCACCTCATGGCCATGATTGGTTAAAACAAAGGTGTAGAATGTCGCATCGTCCAATCAGCTCGAATTATTGTACAGAATGTCCCGCCTTTTCCCAACGAAATTACTGTGGAGAGGTACCAGATCGCTATTTAATATCCATTTGGCTATTGCCAGGTTAGAGGTCCATGTTTTTTTTTTTTCCCAACCTACGACAACAACAACAGCAACATATTCATCCATTGCCGTGATTGCTCAAAAAAAAAGTTTGGTAAACGTGCCCGAGTTGTGCATTGCCCAGTCAGCTTGAGGTATTGTACTGAATGTCCTGCCTTTCCCGAGAAGATCACATTAGAGCATTCCCAGATTAATATTGGGGAGAACTCCCTTGAGTGAATCACAACATAAAACCTTTATTATTGTATTTGCGATGACTTAAGTCACATACATGCAGTGTTGGAAGGGATTACTTTAAAATTGTATTCTGATACAGGTACTCTCGTTACCTGCTAAAAATGTAATTAGTAACATAATCCAAGTAGAAAAATGTTAAAGTTATGTAAATTGATTACTTGAAATTACTTTTGGATTACCCCCGTACAAAATATGTCACTAAAATAAATATTTATAAATATTTGTCTGGTCTTTTCTGTTAATATGTATGGTTTGGGAATACAGGAGGAGGCCTGAATCACCATCAATTCAAGTCCAAAGCACAACGACAGGTGCTTGGTTGGTTGGTTGGTTGGTTGGTTGGTTGGATGGATGGATGGATGGATGGATGGATGGATGGATGGATGGATATATAGATAGATAGATAGATAGATAGATAGATAGATAGATAGATAGATAGATAGATAGATAGATATGCATAGTCATCCATCAATTCATCTATCGATCTAAAATCAGGCCTTGACCATATGAGGATAGTAATCTGATATGAACTGAATATCTACCAATGTGTAATTGCATTGCTAGTCAATGTAAACCAGATGTCATCAAATGCACTGATTGACAACATACCCCCCCCCCCCCCCCCCCCCCCCCCCACACACACACACACTCACATTTATCTAAAACAAGATTCCATAGCAAAATGAAAGCTCAGAGGGCCAATAAATAGAGAAAAGAATGGCAGCCAGTGTAGTAATGGTCCCGTTCCCCAGGGTACAGTCAGTCCAGACCAAAGTGAACGCTATGTCATCACTTGTTTTGTTTATGTCATTGTTGTTGTCCAATGTTGTCACTTCTGTCTCTGTCCCCATGTGTGGCGCTTTTGCTGCTTTTTGGAAATGTGCAAATATGGGTTGTTAGTGGTGTCCCGTAAATGTATACATATTACAAGATATGAGTCATATGGCTTCAAAGTAAATTATTGTAATAACTTTACAGTACTCTAGGCTCTAAATTGGGAATGAAGATTTGTTGTTTAAATCCAGCCAAGTAACAATCTAATATTCCAGTCAGGATTTTGACAAAGACAAAAATAGTTTGTGCTGAAGCAGTTTTTAATGCTAATATTACAGTGGTGAATATAAATGCATCATGGCATTTTCTTTGGCAATATCCAGAATGTTCCATTAAGACTTGCGATCCATCTAAGTGGAAATCTAAGTAATGGAAAACAATGTGGATAAAGTCATCGGCATTAGACATTTATATTGTAGAGCACTCTTCTTTGGTGGAATGTGCTTTCAGAATATGTTGTGCCAATGTCTGCTTAAAAGTTGAATTACATATCAACAGTATCATTCGAGTGAACTTGGAGGGGCACATTCTATTCAAGTAGCAACAACCTCCGCAAGGGAGGGTGGATGCAGCACAATCCGCTGGCTCTGGTGCTGCCATCTTTGGGGGCCAAACCATTACTTTTCAAAAGGAGCTGTGGGGGTTTTTCGTTTGATGTGGCCCCAGTTTATTGTATGCTTTGCGCAGGAGAATGTTGAGGGCAAGGTGGAGTGTGTACGTGTGTGAGTGTGTGTGCGCGTGCTGCCGTGCATGTGACATGGCAGGGGCGCATCAGTCAAAGGGCCAGCGGGGCCAGACGTTTGGCTGCCCCTCACAGTGCTCGCCAGGAGGGGCTGGTCTGGTGCAGGGCCCACTCACAAGCCTTGGTTCCCGGGACAAAGGCCACGGTCCAGTTGAAAGATGTGAATTCAGTGGCTTTTGTGCCCAAAGCCCAGAGACATGCCGAGTGAGAAATCTGACCTTTGCTGGGAGTCAGATTGTGTTTCTCGAACCCCTCTTGCTGTCTCCCGGCAGCTCGGACCAAAGAGTGAGTGAGCGGAAGGGAAAGGAGGGAGGGGGTACAAGAGTGGGTTGAATGTGGAGCTCAGCCCTGACAGGTGGATGCTCAGGTTGGTTGGGGGACAGCATGAGGAACTTCCACTGCATTTAACTCAGTGGTTCTTAACCTGGGTTCGAGTGAACCATGGTGGTTCGATTAAGTCAGTTTAAGGAGTTCGGAGGAGGTTAAGACACACACCCGACCAGTGTTGCCGGTAACGCGTTACTTAATAACGTGTTACTCAAAAAAGTTGCTTTCTAAAGTAACTAATAGTCTAACGCGTTACTTTATTCTACAAAGTAGTCTGATTAAAGTTACTGTCCAGAGAATCAATGCGTTACTCCACATTTTCATGAAGAAGGCAAACTATCTCACTCTTGTAACAGTCACAAACAACTACTGCTAACTACGAAGATGAGGCAGAAGTCATTGATCACCACACTGAATTCAGCCATGGTCTGGTCATGAATGGTTTGCACATTCAAAACAAAAGTGATGATACTTTTACTACTAGTTTTATTAACCAACAGGCACACAACACAACAAAAAAGTGTGCATTATGGACCATAAAAGTGGAAAAAAAAAAAAAATTATTTCCATCCTCAACTGGTCCGTGAAGCATTATGGGATGAGGTCGTCTCCGCCCTCTCGCCAGGGGGAGTGACGTCAGACAAGTTACGTTTTCAGTAGGGGTGGAACAAAAAAACGATTCGACCGAACCATCGTTCGTCAAGGGGAGCTAAACGATCGTATCGGTTGCGAGTGAGGCTTTATGGTTTTCATAACAATAGCAAGAGTTCTGCGCCGTGCTCTACTTGTTTTGTTTACATTTCAGTAGCATCACCATTCAAGCTACTTCCGTGTTTCCGTGCTCGCGACACGGCGCGCGCGCGCGCGCGCGCGCGCAACGAGTGACAACATACAAATGGAGACAGTTAGCAGAAGCCGGTGCCGTACATCTCGGTATTTCCCATGGCTATCGAGTCCTCTCGGTGCACTTGTATGTCCCGGGCCGGCGTTGGTACTGCGCGCGAGCCAAAAAGAATAACTCCCGTGACGATCCAATGCATGGATTCAAACGACACAGGTATGTCCCACAGCCAACACACCAGCTAAGCTAAAAGCACACTGCAAGTATCTCATTTCTCAGTTTGTGGCTCCCTGTCAATGTCTACAACTAGCATGAGCAGCAGATAGGAGAACTGAGACGTGCCCGCGATTACGACAGCCCAAAAAACAAAATATAAACAGTAGTGATTCTGTGGTCATCATCGGGTCTCAGATTAAAAAAACAAAAAAAGATGTCATACATTAACCAAAAATGAAAGTGATGACAAAAGAAAAAACAATTGTTAAAAACAAAAATTGTTGATTAAAAAGGGAAATGAACTTTTGGAAATATTTTTGCATATATTAAGTGGTTAAAATGTGTTTGATAGATTTATTGTTCCATAAGGTGGCTTCATATTTCTTTTGGCTGGACGGTAGGTTTATTTCATGTCTTAAATTTATGTTTCTGAAATACTTCACAATGTGCAAATATTCTGTTTAATTGTGTTGGTGTCTGTCTAAAGGTTAAATATTTATATTTAACATTAAATTATCAACCTTTTGTTTTCCTGATCCTTATTTTGAAGAGAAAAAACAAACAAACCAAAAAACAATTATAACTGTCAATAACTACTAATAAATATTTAAACTGATACATGTGTACACACTGGAATAGCGGAACAAACAAACAATAGAGGAATTTAGGGGATTTTCATTTTCAACCTGGATAGATTTTTATTTTTTGTTTTATAAAAAGTATTTACGTTACAAGAAGTCAAGAGAGACTGCCTATTTTGTTTTTCATTAAAAAAAACTTTATTTTCATGTTAAAAATGCACTTTATTGAAAGTATTTGGAACTCCGTTTCTACTGCATTATTTTTATGTTGAGATGGTGTTATCGGCAGCTGCTGAAAGTAACTAAAAAAGTAACTTTTAATCTAACTTAGTTACTTTTAAAATCAAGTAATCAGTGACGCAATTTAGTTACTTTTAAAACCAAGTAATCAGTAAAGTAACTAAGTTACTTTTTCAAGGTAACTGTGGCAACACTGCACCCGACTTATATGATTCATGATGATACTCCCCGCTTGGCCATCATTGGCTGTAGGTGATCACGCTGCATTTATTAGCCTATCTGTGCTGCAGGGAATTTGGTGCTCTCAGTAGTCGACTTGGGGCTGTTGTGCTAGTAAATCATGCAATTTCTTTGTTACTGTAATCCCTTCATACTAGCTATGTCAAGCAAAAAAACATGTTCAGACGAATATGTGCAATATGAATTAGCATGCATGATGTAAATTATGGTGTTCCACAGGGTTTAATTCTGGGGCCTCTGCTGTTTTCATGATAGCTGCTGCTCCGTTCCATTTTAAGAAAACAGCGCTGGGTGTTTTAAAGTGCTCTATAAATATAGAGTTGAGTTGTGTGATGGGAGTTAGCGTCCTAACTGGTTGATTGGCAATGGCAAGTTGAGCAATCTCGTCCAGCACAATTAGCTGTCTAGGAGCACGTCCTTAAGCTACATGGATCTGAATCCAAGGTGAAGAGAGCCAGATTTGATGACAAAGGCTACTCTCCCTGTTTATTTAGTTCACCAGTAAACCCTAGACCTATGTCTTGAATTTGAAATAATAGTTTATTTCTCAATAAAGAAGGATCCGGTGAATGCCCATAGGAAACTGGTGGGGTTCAGTACCACTAGCAAGGTGAAGAACCCCCAACTTTAAAGACAACAAATTAAGAGTTTGTGTTTTCATCAGGCAACAGACAAGTTTACTCTTATATTCACTGGCATGTTGCAGTTAAATTGGAAAGGAAATTGAACGTGTAAAAGCTTAATTCTGAAGCAGGGGCTTTTAAAGTGGGATTCAACAAGAGTTCAGCCTTGTGTTATTTGAGGTTGCCTATGATGTGGGATATTATTCCCTCTCACGTCTGTTTAGAATGCATTATATATTTATTTTTGGGCAGGGACTGAGCTGAATATTAAACCTAAAGCCAGCTCGATGGTGATGATGATGATGATTATGATGATGGCGATGATGATGATGGCAATGCAACAGCACCTCTTGATGAATGCCATTTGCATCACTCCTGACAATGATTCGTCACAATCTTGATTTTTTTATTTTTTTTTTATATATATATATAATTGCTGTGTATACATCGACTTACACACACTATGAAAATAACAGCAGAATCTCATTATGGTTACACACTTGGAAGCAATTAACGGAGTTTGGTGCATAAGTCATATTATAAAATGCTGCAACGGACTTTCTTTTATTTGCGCACTGTTTATACTAGTGCATGAATTATGACATAGTATGTTACTTGGCAGCAGTGTGCTGAGAGCAGAGATTTTGTAGATAGAATAGGCCTATGTTTTAGAGTAATATATTTTTCTTGACACAGCTTTCATCCCCCGGCCGTAATCATCATATCTCCCCCATTGCTCTCCCGGATGCAGACATCCATAATGCAATCTTCCTAATTTTGATCCCTCGCAATCTGGTTTTTAAAAGGGAGGGGGGGTTGGAGGGGGGGGGGGGGGGGGGGGGGGACATATTTCTGAAGGCTTGCTCGGTAATCATTTTAGACAGATAGCCTTTCCCATCGCAGATGAGCAAATATTTGTAAACCAGCTATCTAATGGAAAATTATAGTGAAATTAGAGTGAAATTCATGACAGTGAAATCCGATTAGGTGTAATTCTATTATGCCATCATAGCCCACACAGCATATTTTTGTCGAGTTTTTTCCATAAATACCTATGCCAGGGGTCCCGCTAATCAAATAAAAATGAAATTCATCTCCCTATTAAATTCAATTAGCTGCAATTTCTAAAGCCTAACAAAGATTTTAATTACTAAATTATAAAATTCTCCCTGGCCAAATTGGGTAGAGAAATAGTGCATCCCCAGCATGTGAAAAACAATCCCATGAAAGGAAATTGTTGATCAAAAAAGATATCCAGGGGAAAATAACATTAGGGAGAGCACTGGGGCCCTTATTCAGCGAGTCTGGGTGGGGAGTGACGTGTGCCAAGCGTTAGGCTCTTGGGCCGCAGGAAATGAACTTAGCCGAGATTCTCTCTGTCTCTAAATGTCTGCCCTCAGAGTTATTATGCTGTAATTGACTAATTGACACCTTAATTTCATTTATGGGGCTCCTGTGTTCATAAAGCAACCTCTGGGTGGGGCAGTGGTCTTGCCGGCGTCCAGGACACCAGGTAGGGCCCGGGGCCCTCAGCTATGTCCTTCTCAGATGATGATTATTCATGTGATAGTGAATAGGTACGGAAGAACAAAGTGACTTAGCCGAGGCTTAAAGCGATAACATACTATAGTGTCATCGTAGGTTTAAATCCCCCTGATGGTGATGATGATGGCTACTAAGCATGCATTCACTCATCTTTCACAACCAGTGTTAATTAATTCACTGCATTGAAAAACTCCTTCAGTATTCATAATAGTTTTACATTCCTTTGTACTAAAGTTACTTCCTCCAAAATAAGTACAGAAGTTTTGTATCCCTCATGGAAGAAAATTGGATAATTAAAAATTTGAGTCAAGATGTATGACTTATTCAGTTAAGAATAATTTGCAGGTTATAATTTAAAATAAGGAAAGGCATGTATGTCCATCCATCCATCCATTTTCTGAACCGCATATTCCTCACAAGGGTCGCGGGGGTGCTGGAGTCTATCCCAGCCGGCTTCGGGCAGTAGGCGGGGTACACCCTGAACTGGTTGCCAGTCAATTGCAGGGCAAGGCATGTATGTCATACTGTTAAATCAAATGTAACGGCGATTGATTTTAACTCAAGCACAATTTATCTCAAGTAAAAACATCAACTACAAAAAAAAAAATAAAATAAAATCCATGATGCGTAACACATGAGGGCCCAGGGTACACACAAAAATATTAAAACAACAGGTTACCTGCTACCTGTATTTTAATAGGCCTTCTTTATATTGTTAGTGAACAATTTTTTTAAATATAACACTAAAAAATAACTTTTCATTCTGTAGCCACATGTTAAATTGAAACCGCATTTTTCTACCTTTTTGACGCTCAAAGCACCTCATTGGATGATTAATAAAACATGTTGTAATGGAAAGATGGTTACTATCTCATTCATACAGCGGCTGCACCTTACTGATCCTGAGGGAGTGGTGACGTCACAATAAAACAATGGTAATAAGTAGAATGACTGACATGTAGACCACCAAATGATTGCCTGAACAGTGACTGAAAAGCCATGTAAAAATGGTGCAGTCTGACCATGCAGGAAGAAAGAACTTAAAAGTGCAGAGAATAGATCCACTGGACAAATAAAATTAAAATTAACAGTATGTAAAATGAATGAATGAATGAATAAATAAATAAATAAATAAATAAATAAATAAATAAATAAATAAATAACATGTAATTCATACAGTGAACCCTGTATATTTTGTGTTTTGACATTTCCAAATGTGCATATTCACTGAACCCCGTTATTCTTTGCAATTCTCGGCTATTTGCTGTTTTTTGTGCTCAGGCTAAAGCAATTAAAGTATTATGTTTGTAGTATCTGGTGGCATCTTTGTGTTATTGTTATGTTAATTCATTGATGGTGTTTTTTCATCTGCGTTTGATGTGCCTTGATTTGTTGGCATTTATGAATGCAAAGTCAAAAGTGAAACAGAAAGTATACTCAACAAAAATATAAACGCAACATTTGTGTTTTTGCTTTCATGTTTTATGAGATGAACTCAAAGATCTCAAACTTCTTCCATATACACAATATCACCATTTCTCTCATATATTGTTCACAAACCAGTCTAAATCTTTGACAGTGAGCACTTCTCTTTTGCCGAGATAATCCATCCCACCTCACAGGCCATATCAAGATGCTGATTAGACACCATGATTAGTGCACAGGTGTGCCTTAGATTGCCCACAATAAAAGGCCACTCTGAAAGGTGCAGTTTTGTGAAAAACTCCCCAGAAAAACTGTCCGAACGGAATGCCTCGATCACACTTGAATAGTAGAGTATCACTGTCCATTTTAACACGTTACTGAGATTGTAAACATTATTTGTGAAGACATACATACCACATGAAGTCCTAACCTAAAAACAATGCTTGTGTGCATGTTGTTACTGAATCATTGTATTCAACACGAGTTTCCCCTACAACCCAAGCCTGTACTGGTTTCAAATCAACTTTAGTGGCCACGCCAAGCATGCTGCCACGAACAGGACAGCTCTGTGGTCTCAGGTCAGCAACCGGGTCCAATTCCCAGCCACCCCCTGCTCCTCACCAGTGGGCTGCTAAAATAACAGCCCAGCACCCTCTGCAGAGTACAAAGCTTCATCTGAAAAGGCACCTGCTGCTTTTATTCACTTTAACCCCCTTTGGCAGCTAGCTGTGTCTGTTTAAAGACACATGGAGGAGAAAGCCCAACTGGAAAATGCTGAATTATTTAGGTACGATGTCTAATTGGCTCAAGGCAGACATCTTGTTTCGGGAAGGTATGGACTGTGTGCGTGTGTGTGTGTGAAGTGAATCCGCGAGTGTTTGATTGGGGGGGGGGGGGGGGGGGGCACACACTTTATGAGGAGGTAATGTCTGCTGTGTAATGCAGACATAGTCTCGTACTATAAGTGTCTGAGTAAATATGACCAAACTGAAATTTTAATCTGCTTTTTCCACAGCCAAGCTGGCTGGGTATTACAGATAATCTTTTTTGTGTGTCATATGGTGGGAGATATAGATGGAGCTAATTTTTTAAGAGACAAATCTGATATTTGTCAACTGGTTGAAAAAAACCTGGGGATTTTCTGCTAATCCTCCCTCGGATGTGAAGGAGCGTTAACAGCAAAATGCAGATGGTGTTCTGCGCACGGAGACTACCCAGCGGCCGGTGCGGCGCATACGGTGAGGCGCACCCTCGCCTCGCCAGGGCTCAGCACAACCTGCAGATAGCGAACTCCCCTCACATTTAATTAACAAGCCACTTGTGAAAAGAGAGTTGAGTTTATTCCAAAGCGCAAACTTAGCAAAATGCATTTCTCTCTTGTTTCTCTTTGCTTTTCATTCCCTTTGCTGACATCACCTCCTTACTTCTAAGGCTATATACATCAAATATTCAGTTGCAACTGCTCTCCAATAAAGAAAAGAAAACACATTCTAAATAAAAAGGAGCCATGAATCTTTCAGGATTCTAATTCTAACCTTCCCTTCCAGTGTTTATGGCTTTCTTTTGTCATATGAAGCACTTTTGCCTTCCGTTGCCACTGTTGGGCATAGCTCAACTCTTCTTTAAGGACACAGCCTTTTCTAGTTTCACACAAAAACAGGGCAGAATCTCATCTTTTCATCTTATACAAAGAGCAAAGCTGACAGCTGCATCAACACCTTAATGTTTTCACATGATGTTGGCACTGTTCATTTTAGCACCAGAATGCAACATGTCAGAGCACTTTGGACACATTCCTCAAGCACTTTGTGGCTCTGCATTACATTTGACATTGCATTGATAGTGGTTTTGTTGCCCTACACAAGCACCATACGTAGCACATTGTATCACGTGAGCTATAATACCAACTTAGAAACCCACTCAGTGGAGCATACACAGCCAAGGAGGAATAACTGATCTCAATATCAACACATTCCTGGCAAAGGATACCATTTACTGTGGTCAATGTAGTTTACACCAAGGTTATTTTAGTTAACAAAAACTAACGAAAAAACTAAAACTAAAATTCAAGGAAAAATTTTGTTAGCGAAATAAAATAAAAATGCTTTCTAACCAAAACTAACTGAAACTATATTTTAGATTTACAGAACTAACTAAAACTACTGTAATTATAGTGAAAATGTCTTTCGTTTTAGTCTTTGGTAATTAATGTAATACTTGAGCCTTTGCGGATGATTTTAAATGTGATTTTAAGTATATTTATTTTGATATTAACCGGAATAAAGACATTTAAAGGTGTGTTGCACGGAAGTGATGTCATCTGGGAGTATCCAAGAGAAAAGCACCTTCAGATGACATCACTCGTAAGCGACAATTTGGGGGCAACTGAATGCAATGTCGCCTTATACAGCTCCTCATTAAAACCTAATATTGACAATTGTTGATATTGTTTGCTGGACAGTGTGGTAGAGTGTGAATGGGACTGTACCACTTGCATTATGTGGCAGGGGTGTTGACTGTCAACTGTTCTAATGACTTCTTTGTGTCATTCTTTTATGCTGTGCACTAAATTTCAATAGGTTCTTTCAATCTTATCTGCTTTCATGGAAATCAGTGGTGTAGAATTTACGTAATCTTAAAACCAACCAACATGGGTGAAAACAATACCTTCCTACCCTTCATGATGCAACCTCCCCGTTTAAGCAGGCTTGACAGTGGAGAGCTCAAGTTGAAGCACTGGTTGAGAACTGAACCCGTGCTCTGCAATGAAGCCAGCAAAGTATCTCTATACACAAACAATTTCAATTAGCATCATTAGTAATTACAATTATTTTATTTTTAATAAAAAACAAAAAACAAAACGTTATCATTATCCATGATATTTTGAGTTATACCAAACAACTGAGAAATAGTCAAGCACATTATTATTTATTGATTAAAAAGTCAAATTACAGTGATTGACTTAAAGTCCTGGAGAGAGAGAAAATGTGTTTTGGTTGTTGCATATGAGCCTTGATTAAGTCATCCTGCTTAAATTTGCATGTGAAAAGGTGAATTCAGTTTGAAAGTCCTCATTCCTGTTCAAAGTGCATGGTGACACTTTTGAGAGCTAGTTGATGAAAGCACTCGATGATACTGCATGGTCTCTGAGACTAATAGATGGTGGTGGTCTAATAAACCGGTTGAAGCACTGTACATGTATGAAAACAACTGCCAACTTATGACGTGAAACAATATTAGTTATTGAACATGTAGTTATGTAATGAGATGTATGCTGTGGATGAATTTAGAATGAAGAAGACTTTGAGACAGAGAGTAAAACTGCAATCAGCTTTCAAAGTTTGAATAAACATAAAAATAATTAGTATGTGTATCTAATTGACAGATTAATAACAGACGGTTTTCAAGTAAGCCTAGAAATACATCACTTTTGTACAAAATACTATCTGCAGAGAGCACTGATTCTAAAATAAAGAGTAGCAGTTTTAGCAAGATTCTAAATCTACCACACACCACAACTCTTTGAAAACTTTAATTATGTATTTGGTCCCCAAACAAAAGCAATTCATTTCAATTTTGAGTGGAAAAAAAAGTTAAGTTCAATGACCACTTTAAACATTCATAAATTTTAAACTCTAAAGCACCTGACAAGAAACTGTAATTGTTGCCTTCAGCTCTAAAATAAGAGCTGTGTATAAACATATAGCAGCAACAAGAGAAGGAGAGGTGGAAAAAAATAGTAAAAGATAAAATGGCTTAAGCTGTTTTGCAGTAATTGGCTGAATGGCAAGGGCAGCAGAAAACGTGGAGACAGACAACAGTGAAGGGGACTCGGTCACAGTGCAAAACTAAGCCCTCAGCACCAGCCAAGGAGTACGCAAAGCAGAGTGAACATGCATCGTAGGTGTCTGTCTGCTATATCTTAACTTGCATGAGGCACTAGTTCCTGCCCAGACGTGGCAGTAAGCTGTAGATCACAGTCCATTTTCTGGACAAGTTAAGTAAATAACCCAAGCAAGCATGCAAAGACAGTGTCAGGGAAAGAGAAATCCCCCAAAGTCACAGTGGTGACACTCTAATAAATCCAATCAAACTGAAGGGGGGAGGAGGAGGGAGAGAAAGGGAGGAAGATATCCTCTTTGCTGCCTGTGAGTGTCCAACAGCATTGATGCAATAACACCTCATTCAGTGTTTAGCCCTTCTCAAAGGACAGGCGGGGATAACACTTTAAACCCTGTGGCTTTATCTCCTGCAGATTTTCCATAAAATGACAGGCCAGGGAGTCGGGGCCATGTGACTACCATGTAGGTCAGGGCAGATGGGGGGTAGAGCGAGAGGGAGGTGACGGGAGTGGGGCGGGGTGGGGGAGGATTTCTAATGTAACTGTGGAAAATAGCAAGCGCTAACCAGATTAGATCAATTAAGATTCTGTCTTTTTCTGGTGCTGGATGCAGCGAGGCTGACAAACAAACACAATGACAGATGACAAACTATGGTCAACAATACGCAACATTTGCTTTACTTTTAATATTTCTGTTTTGTATGTGAACACAGATGTATTTAATTAATTAGCCCCAAAAAGATCAAGCTAATATGTAGCCTATTGTTAAACCCACAAAAGAATCAGGATTAACCAACATAAACTTTACCTGTGAAAGTTGAAACACTAGTAAACAATTCTATTGGTTTGGAGTACAGTCCTATGTTGTTCTCACAGTCTGCAACAGATTTCACGGAGAAATTTAATAAAACAACTGTCCCTCTGAAAAGTATTTTAGATAATTTTTTTAAAATTATATTACAGTACTCGTAAAACAGTCCTAAAATATGACAAATACCACTTTTTTCTGATAAATGTGTTTTATTATACAGTACAGTTGTGGGGAATACTGGTAGGTGAATGCTGAAAAGCTGCAATATAGAAAGACCACATTAAAAAAAAATTATTTTGGAATTTTAGCCCTCCCACATACCATGAACACAATTAATTAAACATTAAAAAAAATAAAAATTGTTTAAAAGAAAATGACAGCAGGGGTGATAATGATGATGTGGTATAGCAGAGGAACACTACACTATTTTTATGTTGCCATTCTTGGACATAAGCATAAAATCACATATTTTATAAGTGATCAGCCAATCACTGCAGCTCACTCAGTTCAATGAAAGCAATATCTAACCTCAATATTTTGGTTTCTGAGAGGTTTGTTCGCCCCCCTCCCGGTGAACTGGTTGCTCATTACAGCCTTTTTAGAATCCTGACGTATACCAATATTGTGAGGTCCATGGTCTTTTATAATTGAACTTAAGATCCTTGTTTTCCATATGCCGACAGTGCAGAAGTTCCCAGTGGAATACCAGTAATGCTTGATGGAAGACAAAAGAGGACAGGCTAAAGCTTTGTGCTTTTGACTGACCTTGACCTATTTTTTGACCTGTCACCTTGGCCAATCAATTGATTTTGTTTTGATCATACATTTGAGCAAATTTGCCAAAATGTGCCCAAAAGATGACTGTACCCATCAACATTTTTATCCAAGCTTAGAGTCTCACTGGGTGGCTTTGAGTGACCTGTCTTAAATCAAACTCAAAGGCACTATCCCTATGAACAACGCAGCGATCAATACTAGCATCTATCCATGCATAAGAGCTTGTTGCAATTGATTTTTGTCCTTCTTTGCAGTGAAAAAATAATAGAGCTGATATGAATTACAGGCTATCGTGCCTCAATTCATCAAAGCAACTCAGATAATACTGGCCGTTGCCAAGGAAACGATAATGGTTTTTGTCAGTTTTTCAACAATCAATTACTTTAATGCGTTAAAGGCCAGTGTTTACATAGTCTGGGTAAATTACCATCTAGGTAGTTTATAGAATCCATAGCAACATATGGGCTTCTGAAGTGGACTGCAGACAGTACGGTATGCATTTCTTTCAGTTGCAAACATACAAAGCTGGCTAAAAATACTGCTAACAAAAGGTTTCCTGGTGATGTTGGCAGTTGGATTTTGTATTTACCTTAAAGCTTTGTGATTACAGACTTTCAATGGCACTGTTGTTATCATGTTAGTCTGTTGTTTATGCCTTTCCTTTGTCTTTAGAAAAAATGTTGTACATAAAGAGTGACATACAACTAAATGGAAGCAAAGTCTATCGTTCGGCTCTTAAAAATTTGGAGTGTATCACCACGTTTAGTACGATATAAATTGGAGAGCCTGGGGTATAGAGTACTTTTAAATATTTGTAGCTGAAGTAGCTCTTCACCAGTCATTCATTTATCAGTTCAAAATGCATGAATGACCAGAGTTCAATTTTCTACATATTTATTTTGAAGTAATTTAGCAATAAATTATAAAATCACTGAGAATGCTATACATGTGCTTTTCTTTTACACAGTTGAGTGCCTTCCACCAGGACACATTGGATCACAACCAGTAAAAATAGGAGTAAATCTCTTATTTGAAAGATGGACAAAAAGGTCATAGTTAATTTGACCAAGTTTCTTAAAGCCCAACACTCCTAGCCAATGCACATCTTTGGGCTGAAAATAATATGATGCTCCATCTTTCAAAGATGTACTTTTCCTAAAGCATTGTTGATTGCCCTGTGTCCATTACTTGGAAGGATTATGATAATATTCCACATTGTGCTCGGCGTGATGCACAGGAAATTCAATACTCAAAAGGTTAATGCAATCAATTAGGATGACAAAGGAGTAAAGTAAAACCCTCCTGCTCGTGGAAAAAAAGAGACAGGAGAAGAGAGGGGGAGAAAAGGTATTGAAAGCTTCAATGGATGCATCGAGAGAAAAGAGCCACTTGAAATGACGGTAAAATGGCATTTATTCACCATGTATCATCTGAAGGCGACTTAATGAAACACAAAGATCATAAAAAAACAAACCAAAGGAAGAAAATTACAATTACACAGTGAATTGTATCGCTCAGCACTCAACCAGTTGTAACTGAACAATGCAGGATCAACAGTTTTGTTTGAAGTAATCTGATATCTCCTCCCGAGTCGAATGTTCATCATGCATTATGAACTTTTGCCCATTCCGAGTCAAGTTGTATCTCAGCTCTCCCATGTGAGTATTAACATCATGATTATTGTGTATGTGAAAGTTACCTTTGTTATTTAGATATCGTATACTGCTAACAACACAAAAGAGCCTCATCAGTGCAGATTAATGGACAAACCTGAACGACTGCATTAACATTTTACAACCGTTGTTGTAATCCACATTATCTTTTGAGGCATGTCAAAATGGTGATGTATTCATTCACATTTCAACAATACATGTAGCTGATGATATTATTATGATAGGCCGTGCAGTGATATTTAACCAACGTCTGCAATGCTGATTTTCTGCCAATACATTGTGCAAGGAGAAAAGCCTAAAACCTTGTAATCCACTTAGGTAAGGCAGTAGACTTACCTACTTTTGCAAACACACAACCTGATCAAGCCACTGCACTCACATATACGGCCAAGATTGGAACAATAAGGGCACACCTACGCCTAAATCCATTTTCTTACTACAAAAGACACATTTTAAACTGTTACATAAGTCAGCCTTGCTCTGTGCTTCTAGCCCTGCGTCTCATTCATACATAAGAGGAGAAGTAGTAGAATAAGTAATGGTATATGTTGTTTAAGTAACTACGAAAAACAATAAAGGAATCACGAAAACTTTGTCAGAGCTCAAATTTATTGATGCCAGTTAAGCCCAGAAGTATTTGAATATTGATTATTATTGATTATATATATATATATATATATATATATATATATGCTTTGTTCTTGTTTACTGCAAAACTGATGTTTATGTACAGCACTTTGTATACAACAATGCCTGTTCTTAAAGCGCTTTATAAATAAAGTTGAGTTGAGTGTATATATATATATATATATATATATATATATATATATATATATATATATATATATATATATATATATATATATATGCAGACGTCCCACCTTTATTTTGAGGGGATTTACCTGCTTACGAGTTTTACAAGACTTAAGTCATGCTATGCTAACATCGAATATCATCGCATTAAACCAAGTTCCCGTTTGAAACAAAACACACAACTCAGTCATGAACATAACGATTTGCAGCCAGTTGTAATTCCGACGTTCATTTTATGTAACAAATCTTGCTCTGTAGAGCACTTTTGCGAGTCAACACAAACACTGCTGCTAGCTCGATACAGTTCAACAGCAAGTAAATAGACTCACCAGTACTTGGATGTTTCATTTTTTTTTTTTCACGTTTCTGTCCCGATTCCACGCCACCCCACGCATTTTTGTTCCAAGTCCATTGCTGATATTTCAAACGCGCTGCCGAAACGCTACACTCGGGTTTTTGGTGTGTTGTAGCAAGCTAGCTGGGAGCTGTTCCAAGGCTGTACCCACCCCGCTGCAATATGATTGGCTACAACCTCGCTGGAAGGATATGACGCATGGTCATGACGCTCCCCGTAACAATGGACGCCGCCATATCCATATTGGATTAGTGCTCATGAACGGGGACAGACCAAAAAAAAAAAAAAAAAAGTCGTGTGAAAGCGACCGAACAGAACACAGACGGGCCGAACCGAAACTGTTGAACCGATCGGCTTTAACGGTTTTCAAAAACCGTCCCATATATATATATATATATATATATATATATATATATATATATATATATATATATATATATATATATATATATATTTTTTTTTTGCTTTCATACATCACCACAATGAATGTACCGCATTTTCCGCACTATAAGGCGCACCTCATTATAAGGCGCACCTTCAATGTATGGCATATGTGCAAACTTTTTCCCATATATAAGGCGCACCGCACTATAAGGCGCACTGCATTATAAGGCGCACCTTCAATGAATGACATGTTTTACTAATTTTTCCATATATAAGGCGCTACAGTAGAGGCTGGGGTTACGTTATGCATCCATTAGACGGTGCTGTGCTAAAGGGAATGTCAACAAAACAGTCATATAGGTCAGTCAAACTTTATTAATAGATTAACAAACCAGCTTTCTGACAACTTCATTCACTCCCAAAATGAATAAACAGCTGTTTTATTATTTTCACCGAGTTAAAGTATTAGTATTAGCCAGCGATCCAAGATGGCGGGATCTTCTGCGCATGCGCGTCACCGATCACGCAGGGTCACCGATAGCGTCTTGACAGCGAGACCTGTTGCGGCTCATATTGATCCATATATAAGGCGCACTGGATTATAAGGCGCATGGTCAGCTTTTGAAAAAATTGAAGGCTTTTAGGTGCGCCTTATAGTGCGGAAAATACGGTACACAATATTGTACAATCAATTACACTTTGTAGCAACATGAGTGAAAACTCCACTTAAATTTGAGCAAATGAAAGTGTGGGTACACTGCATAAAATGGCAGTGATTCCTCATGGCAAATGCCATATTTTTTTGTGAAACGTCTCAAATGAATGCTGAAAGTCAACACCTCAATCACATCTTCGCGATTTCAATTCAAATCCCTTGTGTGTGTGTGTATGGAGGAATCTAAAAAAAAATAAAATAAAATAGATTAGCGCTTCATTGTCCCAATACTTCTGGACCTAAGTGGATGTTGGAACTGGATTCATTATTAAGTGTATCACTGCAGACGTTTGATACTGCTAAACATTTGGTAAAATTTGGTAGCCTGGAAACCAGACTCATCAATGTAATGATTGAGGCTGATCACAATTGCCATCAGATGCATTTCTGAGTAGGGATGTAACGATAACGGCAATATCGTGATATTGTGATATTAAAACTGCCACAATATCGTCGTCGTCATGTTCACAATATTTAAAAGGAACACATCTGTGAAAAAAGTCAGGTTGATTTCCATTCGTGCAGTTCTAGCCACCCTCTAGAGGCTAGTTTATTCATGCAATTTAATTTTCATTAGGGATGTTTTGGCCTTCTATGTTTAAAATCTATGCTAATTGTCAGATGAAGAGGAACCTAATTTGCTTGTGAAGCGATCAATGTGTGCTTGCATTAGCCTCAATATTGTTATTAGAGATTGTAGGTGGTTTATATGCATTGCTGTTATGTAAAAAAAAGCACAATATTGTGCTTTTTTTAGTATGATATATATATATATATATATATATATATATATATATATATATATATATATATATATATATATATATATATATATATATATATATATATATTTACAATATTGTGCTCTTTTTTAAGTATCGCCAACCCCCCACAATATCGGGATAATTATCGTATCATAACCTTCCTATTGTGATAATATCGATGTTTGGATATCGTTACATCCCTATTTCTGAGGTGCGGCGAACCTGAACAAACAAACAGAATGAACCAATCAGCGAGAAGCTGGACGTGAGATAAACGACTCGTGGAAGTATGGATTTACACATTCATCGTCAGCCGAAACCTTATAAGTCAAAATTTGGCAAATTTAAAATTTTTTCAAAAATGTATACTTTTGGTTAGTTCACACGTACGGGTATTAACAGGGCTCGACACTGCGACCAATTCACCCTCAAAGGTGGCCAACTCTACAGCCTGTGCTGGCGAAATATTAATCCAGTACCACGGTGTGAGTACATGTTTTAATAAGTGCTGCAACGGCTCATCTTTGAGCCGTGATCCGTATGGATCAAGTGCCACGGTTTGGGTCGTACATCCGCGGAACGCGTTGCGGAGGCCAACCTCAAAATAAAAGCCTTCCCAGTAATACATTGACATCGATGCAATTGCCTTGTTACTTGTATTTTGAAATTGACCCACGTAGCTCGTGACATCTTCCAGATCAAGGCGGCCAGCTTAACTAGTCCTAAAGTGGCTGTCGACTTCCAACATCAACACAACGCCACCTCGAAATTATATTTAATTGCCAATTAAAGATGCTAAGAAAGTTAATTAGTCTGTCATTGTATGATTCGGCACAAGTCTCCGGCATTAGCAACTAGCTACTTTAACGGGAGCGTAAACAACAGCGCTTGGCGAGCCCAACTGCAGCCGCATTCAAATACTGTCGGACATTTCAAACTCAGACAAAGAAAAGTCCATGAATGCACTAACTGTAAATAACTGCAAATATCTAAACAATGTAGGCTTTCTATCAATCTATAAAAGCTGGCATACATTAAGAATGATGGATGTGAAATCACTTTTATTTTTTATTTTTTTTTTAACTTTATTACAAACAATGGTCCATATAGTCAGGTCTGTTTACAATACATAATCATCTACTAGGCTTCCATCCTCCATTCTAGTTTTTCACATTCTTTTAAAGTAGGCTAATGTAAAATAATTGACCTGTTTTATTACAGACAAATCTTGTTACAGTAAAATATTTTGCAGCTATTTGTTGAGTCGCTGTCAATCTTAACGTCATCTGAAACTACGCTATACAAATTGAGACAACTTTACTTCAGCAAATACGGCCATGCTGTATCTCCCTCAAAAAGGGTGTGACCAAAACCTGTGTGGTGCGACCAACTGAAAAAGTTTATCGCACCAGTGCTACGGGTGCAAAGGTTAGTGTAGAGCCCTGGTTATTTTTATTAATTATTGCCAACGGCTAACTCTCTTGGATGATGCAATGTTCATGGTTGAACAAACATGCCATTTTTGGGGTCTCGAAAAGTGACGATTTCGGGGGTACAAGCAACACCAGCGATATGCAAGTGTTTGGGAACTGCACGCTTTCTTTCAAAATAAATGCTTCCAGTGGCGTCAGCTGCTGGGGTCTTAATGACTCTATGAGTTTCACGTCATTTAAAAAGCAGTTTAATACTGAATGAAATAAACGACCATCTCTCCCACACACCATTTTTTTTTTCGCTATGAGGATGGGCTTTCGGTGCCGAAAAGTGACGTTGCGCATGAAGATTGTTATAGCAAACAAAGAAATCTGATTGCACGGTTCGTTTTTTTAACTGGGTTGAACAGTGGCCAACGGAAGCCTCTCTCGACCCACTTTCTTTTCTTTCAACAAAGTGGCTGTGGCTGGCCAGTTTAAAGTTTTGGAACTAATTTCTCGATTTGTGCATTGACACACATATATGCAAATGCTTAGGCGGTAAATTGTTCAACATTTTGTTTTTGGACTGAATTAATCAGCTCTCTAGTGGGAAATGTTTAAAAAAAAAAAAAGAAGAAGTACAGGGCCTAATGGAACAAAAGATTAGCTGGTAACCATGACTTAAATGTTTTGACTTTAAGAATGTTACTTTTTCATGGGCAGCTGGAACTTGACCTACATCAAATTTCTCTGTTTGGGGATTTTTCAGGTCCAAGAGTCAAAGAAACAATGGAGCAAAATGGACTTTGAAGTTGCTGTTGAATAAAAAGCGCAGGACTGACACATGAAATGCCCTCACAGCTGGGCTGCCCCCAACCCAAAGAAAAACAAATACTTTGAGAGAGGGGGACACGCCACTCCTGTCTCAGCTCCATAGGACCAGGAGGTGGGCTTTCACGATATGCCTGTAATGATGGATGGATTCAGAGGAAAGTCTATTCACATGGAGATGTTACATCATAAATATTTACACAGGACTGCCGTATCCATGTAGCCTTTACTTGCTTTGACACAGTGGAAAAAATTTAAAGGACAAAAACGGCAATAGAGAAGTGGGGGGGGGGGGGGGGATGCTAAAATTGACTTTATTATCGCATCCTGACTGAATCAGTAATGGCGATTATGCTTAATAGGTTTCCTTTTTGCAAAACCGTAGATATTTTTCTAGACTAGTGACTGAATGAACTCAATGTTTATTAAAGAACATACAGAAAGCAAGACAAAAAAGTGAAGAAAAATAATCTATGTTTACAAAATCAATAATGGTCAAGTCTGCATTGCGTTTTTCTACATAGGAACACAAGAAAAAAAACGTGTCAGCTACAAAGTAGGTACTAATGTTTGGCAAATCGTCATTTTCCTGAACAAACAATGTGCTTGAGCCTAACGAGAAGGAAAGGGGAGACGTCACTGTTGGTAAGCAGCCCTATACATTTCTGCTCAGTGAGCTCAATTAAAAGCCCAAACGTCCCTTGAGATCGTCCCTGGGACCAATGAAAACAAATTTGGCAGTTTAATTTTCTTCCCACTGTCTAGGAGAGCGACTGCATGCTGCTCCAGGAGTGTTCCCGGGGCCTATGGTACGTCTACGAGAGCCATAAGCAGTGGAGGGGATGTCACGCCAACACCGCGTTAAAGCCAGCCGGTATTTATAAGTTGCATTAACATTTATCAGAAGCCAATTAAACTAACGATGTTGCTGCTATGTGGTTACCCACCAGGGAAGCGTTTGGATGCTATACACAGTTTGACAGTCATACTGTACTTGGAAAGCAACTTGTTCATGTGTAGAGCTGTGCAGCACTTAAGAGTACAGAAAGAAATGAAAATAATTTTCACTTAGTGCCAGATTTGTCAATTGACGTCTCCTCTCCAGTGTGCCAGTGACACCATCAGACACAAAGGAGTGTGGCGTAGCCCTCCGCCTCAATTCACGATCATGCCAGTCCTCAGTGGTAGCCGGGGTCTCCGAGTTTGACATGTGGCAGCCCACGGTGTCACTACTGAATGTTGAGATCCCTCTTGACTAAGAGGCCAGGGGCAGGGGTTGTTGTCTGCATCCTCATGACAGACTCCCACATCAGCATTGTGCTCATACCAGCTAACATCATTAGCACACATGGTTTCATCTCAGGGAAGAGGAGTAGGAGGAGGAGGAAGGGGGGGGAAGCAACCCAGTTTCTTTAAGTCACAAGTCATTAGTGTCCTCTGGAGAGTCAAATTGTACAGAGGCAGATTATTTTTTTATTTTTTTTATTTTTTTTTATCAGCAACAAAAGGTTTTATCCTCTTGTTAATTTGGTGGATGTCATCTGGACTTAGATGTCTGTGTCTAATGTCTGCCCCAGTAATAAATGCCATACCGCGAAAAAAAATTACATTATTTTGTCAAGATGACAATGTGGGATGTTGCTGTGACAATTTCCAGACATAAACCAGGTATCATGGAACATCAGCCTGAAATTAACACAACAATTAGATAACGACACAATGCACCAAGTAAATGGACCTGTTGTTCCATAAAACCTTGCCTTCATAATATCTGTGCAACACAACGAAAAAGCAAATCTCTCCAGCTGTTCATGTCAAGGATCTCATAAAAGCGCAGTTGTTGTATGTCAAAAGCAGCATATTGTTCTTGTAGCAGGGAGCCAATACACTGTCTGGCATGTATTTTACACAGTGTTACATACCTCATCACATGACAAGAAAGGGAGTGAGCGAGAGGGGCCCTCTTTGGAAAACAGATACATCAGTGTGCCAGCGTAGTGTACGACATTGCTGTGAGTTAATCAGTTGGAAAATAAAACGGTGGGATTCTAATAAGTCATTTGTCAATTTTTACAACCCCCAGACACATTGATCCATGGGGATTAATGAAGATGCCTGATATTGTTGTAGATATGAACAGGGGAGATGGTGGGGACAGTCATCAGTCATGTTGGGGATTTGTCTTACCTCGTTTTCTCTTCCTGGGGAGTCACTCCGTTCAGGAAGCTCACTTCATCTGGAACGGAGAGTGAAGGAGAAGCAAAAAAAAACACAAAAAAACATAGATGCACATTATTGCAACATATACTGTATAATTGAAAACAGGCCTTGTTGTCTATATGCACCCAATGACAACAATCTGTACTCCTCATGACTTGTCACTCACATGACTTTTATAAACGGTATGAAAGTGCACATATGTCACAGTAGGAGTAAAATATAAATTGTGCCAGGAACACTTGTGAGAACACAAAGTGGCGTCAAGAAACAAATGGGTCAGAAGACATACTTTCATCAAATACAAATTCACTATAAATCAAACTTAGACCATGATATGAATTATTTTGAATTTAACTATACATTAACTGTTAATATACATTGCATTCAACACAGTAATGTCAGTGTTTCAACTAGCTGTCCAGGATGGTACAATCCTATAAAAGTCTTTCTCAAAATGTGGGCCGCGAACTTCATGCCTGGCGACCGATCCAGGGGCGTAGCCCATTTATTTACATGTGATGAAAGCAAAGATGCCGAATTAACATTTGGCCAGTCGCTTTTTCTATCGGGCGCTCGCATGTGTGTCACTCCAACATGACCACTGTAAAAGCTTACCGCTCACCACTGCCGTGAATACTGACTGTCCAACCACAGGATGCACCAATAATCACATTAAAATGGCAAATGATTTCTGAGAATCTTGGTTGATGAACTCCATTAGTTTGCGATCTAAAGCAAAAAAAATTTCCATTAAAATGAATGAAAATACAGCCCCAGAACCATGTTATACTTACCTTGATTTTATGGGTTGAGTGTAAAGAAGAAAACTATAAACCCCTTATTCCCCCTTAGTCTTAAGAATAGTACAAAGCCTATGCGTGTGTTAGCAGAACACGGCAAGTGGGAGCTTTCCGCCATATGACCTGCAATGTGACCAGCCCGTATGGCAGCTCCTACAACATATGGCAGATTTCACAAAACTAAACTGTGGTGAGATCAGAAACAGAAACATTCTCATGTTTAGCTAATATTTCCTTTTATTTATTTCCTTTTAATATTAATTATTTTAGGGTGTAGTTTGAAGGTCACGTAAGTATATAATGTTGTTACAATGTCATTCCTAACCTCAGCAGCTTTATCTTCAATAACTAACTTTCAATCACTTTTTTTTTATTTATTTTTTTTATGTTTTCTCAGCCACTTTCAGCTCTCAGCTATGTTTCAGCCATGGAATGTAAGTAATGTTTAATTTATTTCAATATCCACTTGCCACATGTCTCTCATATTTGCAGAAAATTATAAGTGCATTTGTCATTTATGACACCCATTAACCCTGACAAAATGTAACATGAGGACAAACACTGACTTCATCTGTGCTGGTTGAGTCACTTTTAAATCCTCTCAAAAGTTTCCTAACCTTGAGAGCCCATGCATCCCGAAAAAGTAATAATAATTCTAACCTGATCTTCCTACTTATTTTATATCTCCCCTCAGCAACCTAACTTCTTCTCAGCAACAGTGCAGTTATTAATTCATGAGGCACTAATTAGTTCTTTGTTTAATTTTGTGTTAAACAGACTGACCGGAATGATAACGACTCGCGCTGTAGCGCTTCGGTCCCATGCCGCTCCTGTTTGCTACAACAAGGGAGCATCGTGCGACTAGCATGATGAACCCAATTCCCTTCTAAGTTGCACTTCATTAAGTCAAAATGTGACAAGGAGCTTAGAGGAAGAACTGGCAGATCTGATCATACATAACAATGCAGGCCCAGTAAGTTTCTGGGAGGGGAGGGATGGGGTGAACAGAGAGGGGCTTGGTGGTGTGGGACGGAGTGGATTCGTGGATGCACGTTGATAATTTTCTATTTTTAACCCTTGGGGGACATCTTTCATTTTCCTTTAATTGTTTTTGTTCTGAGCTGAAGTGTCCTCTTTTTAAATTGCAGCTCCTATCAAGTCCCCTGATCAACCCCCTGTGCAACATTGCAGGCAGACAAGTAAACAACAAGGTTGCCCTTTTGCATGGTGCAAACACTCACGACACTCTCCCAACCCAACTCCTATAAAGTCTTCAACTATTCGTGAGGAACCGTCGCATGATGATGGCAAGGCTGGGCTGATCAAAATGAACATTTTTGGCAAAGTAAGTTGAAAAACCTGCTGAGGTGACAGGCCTGTAATCTCAGTTCATTCGTAACGTAAGAATGCATTAAGGTGTTGCCGTATGTAGGGTGAATGTACAGTACATTATGGTGAAAAACACATTCCATAACAATCTCAAGGATTGTTATTACTTACAGAGCTTATTCTATAACTCATTTCATCCAATGAGTACACTGTCATCCAACATTACACTTTGCTGTGAATCTCAATTTCTCTCACAATGGATGAATTCTTCAATACACGTCTGGGTTTGTACAGACGGGGGGAAAAAAACAAAAAACTTTTGCCAAATGGGGTATTTTTGTTCCAAATGCTATTTCATCAGCTGACAAGATGTTTAGCCTCAGCAACGTCTGAATATATGATAACATCAAAACGCGGACAAGTAATTACACTGTATAATAGGCAAGATTGGCATTTTCAAAATCATTTTCATGTGGATGGAAATGACATTGCATTGACTATTCTGTATTCACTGGTGCAGATAAATAAACAAGGCATGGAGAGGAGGGGGTGTTGGGGGGCATACAGAACGCAGAGTACAATGGCAAGCAGGTCAGTAATTAGAAACTCTGTTTGCACAGTAATAATTTTAATATATTCATCAGGAAACAGAGCATGCCTAGAATGATAAAATCCTATCAAGGAACATATCCCAGCCGCATTAACCTTTTAAACAGACTGACAGAACATTGTTGGGAACCTTGAAGAACAAATTAATAATAATAATAATACACTCACATAGAAGTCCTTATGTAGTCACACTTCAACTATACTGTATTTGGAAACAGTTCATCTTAAATAAAACCACAAGATAAGGATATACAAGGACTTGTTTACATGTGCACATTCTTAAATACAGAACAATCATTTTACAACCTTGATTACTTTTAATGCTCCATTTCAAAGTGCAAATGTACTGAAGACTGACTGACTGAATACCAGCACTGAAACACAATCTGCTGATTGCACGAGTGTTGACAGCATGTTGGTAACCTTGTTTGTTAATGAAGGTGGCGGTGATGATGCTATGGAAATGTTTGCAAATTGCTTTAAGGAATCCTGACATGCAAAAAAAACCTTGCCCTCCCAATGTCATTTCTCAAAGAGACACGAATATGTAATTGTAGAGGAATTCAAGGTGGAGTACAAAGGTAATTATTCTCAGGTAACTGAAAGGAGTTGAAACACCTTGTGACATTTAACTAATTTCATTTCACATAAATGTAAGACAACAGCAAAAAGCATTGTGCTTTTCGATTCACCATTCATGTGTGCACACGTTTACTTTGGAAACAATTCAAGGTCAAATTTTTGGGGGGAGAGAGTCACAAAAATGTTGGTGTGGTCCTCAAATGGGCACCAGAGATTGATGTTTGGTGCTCATTTTTTCCCCCACCCTCCGACGTCATGGATTAACTTAAACTTACGGCACATCTGGGCAAGGTTTATCATTAATATGTGGAGATGTCATTTCAATAATTAACATTTTTCACTTTTTATTCCCTAATTACATGTTATACCAGGGCTACACAATGGCAGCTTATTAAAACAATATGAACATATGAATTTCTGTTTTATAAGTTCATATATAACACAATTGAGTTGCGTGGCCAGTGTGAAAAATTGCCCACCTCTGACTTGCAATATGGGACTCTGTGATCAGCTAGGTAGTTTACAACACTTCTCTAGGCTAGTACGTAAGGAAATATTTTTGATGGACCATCGGAACCATGGCACAGCAACACGAAGATAACTGGCTTTCCGGCAGCTCTCCTACGACGGGTTTGGCCACAAATCTAGCAAATATAGTCGTGAGCACTACAGCCAGCCTAGTTGAGCCAGCTGCCACAATGGTTATTCATAGGATACGCAACATGCCACAAGGATCAACTTCAAAATAAAAGTGCAACATTTAAGACTGTACATGGATATCACTGCCTTAATTAGCTTTTATTTTGAAGCAATTGTTGTGACAGCTGACTTGACCTCAGTCAAGCTGGCTAACTTCCATTTGCAGTGCTCTTGCGCACCGGCGCACCGCTTAAGTGCATCGCTTCTTATAGCCATGTTCCATCTACAGTAAAAATTGTACTTCCGCTTGTTTGGTATGCTCATTTCAACAGCAATGGGAAAAAAGAGGGCTTGCTTTGGCTTAATAGAGAAATATATATATATTTTTCCCAACATGAAGGATAGTAATAATAACTCAACAACTGAGCTCTCGTAGAGTTACATGACATACTAGTTATGATGTATATGATGGCGCGCTTAGTGTGATCGACTTGTCCACACTTTGTAACTTTGTATAGTTTTGTTTGGACTTAGCTACAATATATACCATCAATTAATAGAGGAATAGTCAATGTAGGCTCAACATAACAGTTTTTACTGCAACAGTTGCCAATATACGTTCTGGTTGCTAGTTTGCTCACCAAATAGATTTTGAAATGGACAGCTCTTTCTGAATGAAACCCCCTCTAATTACATGAAATATGATCCACAACAATGCATCCGCCGGTCAGCATTTGGGGTGCATCAGAAAGGGAAACTGACCATTTACTCATGCATATTTGACAGCACCTAGTAGGCCCCTTTTTGAGCTGTCACTTCTGGCTTCTATTCTCTTGTCCCCCAGGAGAGGACAGAGTCGGGGGCTTAGGGGGCAGCTAACGCCACAGTCCCGCTGGCCCGTCCTCGCCTAATTTTTGTTGTCCAGCCCTTTGAAACCTCAATCTCATGCAGAACTAAAGAATGGTGATCCATGTGCAACAAGTGCCGGTGCCATGGAAACCCCCGTTTTCCTCAAAAAATATTCCTTTTTATCCCTTTTGAAGAGCTGTCAGCAGGCATCACACGACCCCAGGCCTGACCATAACAAAGCCTATTTTCTGCCTGCTTTTTGATTGATTAAAAAAGACTTTCTAGTAAAACCATGTTAAAGGACACAAAAAGTGACACACACAAGAAAGGGCCATAGCAGATGGCCCAATCAAACAGGTTCCCTGGTAATAGGGCACAGAAATAGGAAAATATCATCATTGTGACCAAAGAGAGGTCAGGCCAAGCGTGAAACTTGACAACAATGGTGATTAAGAGAATGATGGCCAAAGTTTGGGATTATGTAGGTAGGTTATGTCAAATTAACACACAACAGTGCAGTGTTCAATTCTGATACACAAACTGTGCTTAAATTATATCATCAGTGCTCAAACTTGCTAATCTCCATTCTGTCTTTATATTTCATACAGTGTTAAAATGGTGTGAACTTACACACAATGCCTGCTTAATTGTACCAAAGGACATTTTGAGTTGGTTGGTTGGTTGGTTAGGGTTATGCAAAGAGCATTTACATCAGTTTAAATAGGCCAACGGTCTCCAATTTGGAGATCATATGAGTCTCCATAAGACGGTAACTGTGACTACATTTACATTCAGTCAATAACCCTTTTGAAACCCAAATATTCAGATTTTGAAAGGCCACGTAAACGTGTAAAATCCTGAATATGTTCTTAATGACTACATTTACATGCAGGCAATAACTAAAACCCAAATATTGGCAAAATTTGAGTTTTGTAAGGCCATGTAAACACGTGCAAATATGCTCTTACTCAGGTTTTAAAAACCCGAATAAAAGCATTATTTGTGTTTTTAAAAACCTGAATAAGACCTCTGGGTTACCCCTTTCATAACCGGAATTTTTGCTCATATTAACGCATTTGGAATATCTCGATTGAACGGTGCGTTGTTTTTCGCTATGCGTATGCTCTCCATTTTCTTCTTCGTCTTCTTATTCTTTGCTTATTTGAATTCTCAAGAAATCTTGGTCTATGCAGTAATGACATGTAGGCCTATGCGTAGCTCCGTCCCTACTCACTTAAGGAGCCTCGCTTGAATGCACTGATTTCTCCGTGACATTTTCACGTTATTTTGTGTCTATATGGTGAAAATGCCAAGTATACAAGTTCGTGCTTCTAGCGTGTAACCCACTGGAAATACTCAAGCCGCTGTAAACAAACATGACGCTGGCAGCATAGAACCACACTTCTCGAGCAAGGAGGAAACCGACTGCTTTATTTAGCGTAGTGAGTGACATAAATATAATTGAACATAAGTTAAAAGCGTAAATTATGTTATTTATGTAATTACGTATTCTGCACATCGCGGTCCGAATGGGATATTCCAATCGAGCACAAATGACATGTAAACAAGAGTAACCCGGTCCGCCACTCATGTACGTGTTACCGCGATTATTTCACAAACCCGAATTCTGACCTTAAGCCGAATATTGACTGCATGTAATCATAGTCATTGAGGTTTTTAAAACCTCGAATAAGACATCTGGGTTACCGCTTTTCTAACCCGAACAAATTGGTCATATATACGCATTGCTCTATTCGCGAGGCATCTTGGTATTGCAGCGCCGTCCCACTCGCTAAATGTGCCTCACTTGAATACATTGATTTCTCAGCAGCGTTTTCATGTCATTTTCTGTCTCTACGGTAATTCCGTGCTTCTGGTGTGCTGTCCATCGGAAATACTCAAGAGGAAACCGACTATTTTATTTAACATGGTGACATACATATAACTTATTTTATTGGCTGTAGAACGTTAAGAGCAAATGTCTATTTGCACAATGATGTTGTCCGTGCTCCACGCTTTCTAACCAAGTATACCAATTGGACACAATAACCATGTATAAGGCAGGAACTGTTCGCTCACGCATGTAAACGGGTCATCTCGAATGTTTCAGAAGCCGGAATGTTGACCTCAGTCCGAATATTGCCTACGGGCAGAGTAATTTAACATTAAAATATAAAATTAAAATGCAAGAGCATGGTGACATAGCTGCTCTGTGAGAAAATTTACTTTAAAGTATGATTACAATTAAGTTTAATGCGTTGTGTAAGCTATCTAATACAAACTAACAATGATGCCTCTTGCATACATGTATTTGCATTTGGCAGAGGTAAGAAAATATGTCAAACAGGATGAATGGATTTTCTGTGTAATGCAAAATAAGGAATCTTAACCAGTCATTTAATGTCAAAAGTAGAACTAAAATAATAACTATAGCCAACATTAAAGAAAGGGGTGACTCAGTCCCTTTTTTTCTGCATTGAGGAGTGAGTAGTAGACATATTTACCAAGATGATAGGAGGGGTTGTGGGTGCAGAGAGGGGGTGAGGTATTAGAAGCTCCCACACATGAGCAATTAGTATTCCAGATACTTGTGGTTCTAAACACAAAAAGGCCTCACCAAATCCCCACGGCAGAGGTGTCAGACGGAAAATGACGAAAATCTGCTCCTTGACAGGGAGTCATTTATATTTTAGCTTCGTTCCATTATCTTAACGAATCCATCATCAGCCAATGCAATATTAACAGCAGAAAATCAACTCATTAGATCCAGGGGGATTTAATCAAGATTGCAATCATGTATGCGCTTCCTGGAGAGTTGGCTCCTTCTTTTTTTTTTTTCTTTTTGGTCCTTTCCACGTAATTGCCACATCTCAGATCTTAATAAATTATTCTCGATCTGAGATTGATGCCTTTTTTTCCTCCCTCGCCTCTCACGCCATGCACTCACTGTCTCCAACTATAATATTTACCATAAACATTATTATGTCATGGGCACACAGTTTAAAATGGCCTTTAGCTAACTCGCAGAAGTAATTGGCTTCTCTATTTCTTTCTCGTTTGCTTGCTAATTGGCTAGTGATATTACTAAGAGTTGCCTCAGAAGGAAAGCAAAGGGCCATCCTGCACAAGCTGGGATGTGATGCTAGGATTTTGCTGATGTGAAAACCCTGTCACCAGAAAGAACAGGAAGTCATTGTTTTGGTCTTGTTTCATAGAAAAAGCTTGTCTAAATAAAGAGCAACAGATAGCACAAGCTCTTGAAATATATGCTTTTTATCTTTTGTACTATACAACTGTATGATGCCAGATACATTTAACATAAACCTTATGTCAAAAACAAGACAGAACTTTACCAACTGCTTGTTCATCCATGCTTATTTGCACATATTTTGGGTTAAGAATTTGAGATATGTATGTAATGCGTCTCCACTGGTCACAGTAAATTTCCACTTATCTGGAGAAGTGCAATGAAGTTTTTGATCTTGACACTCAGGACGCAAAATTTAACAGCCCTATGTTACGTCATTGGTAATCCACATTTTCACAGAGAAGCAGCAGTGTGATAGTTTTCTAAAATGTCTACTGTAAGATAATTCTTTCTATTTTGTTTCTGACTCTATAAAATGTCCACACCCATCACCGACCACTTTAGTTATCTGGCAGGAGAACTGCAAGGTGTCGCTGGCTTGCTAGAGAGTGCGTTGCCCAACTCAACCTGCCTTTCACGGTAATAGGGAAAGGACAGGGCAGTCTAGCTGTCTACATTCATGCCACATCTTTGTGGCAACAGGACTTCATTCAACATTGACTTCTAATATGTTCAACATGATCTGAAAGTGCAAAAACTGTCAAGGACCTTTAATCTGTCTATGGAACAAAGCCTTCTGTACAAGGACTAACCTGACCTTGTCACCGCGAGTCTAATTTGCTGTCTGTTAGGCAATATAAAGCTTATGCCAGCCTTTCTACGCCACCCCCTCCCAGTCAGTCTTATTCCTTCCCTGCTTGGCCTGCCTCTCTGTAGGAACAGAAAAGGTTGTGTGTAGCTACAGCACCAAATGCTGTGTTAATCCCTCTTTCTCGGAGATGGCTAGAGTAAATCCCAGACCTCTGTAAACCAATCTCAGAGTTTTTTATCTTGATTTATTAGATTACCAGCCCTGGGTCTCTGAGCCTATGCATCACACACTAATCCTAATCGGAATAGACAAGTATTAGCCCAGTTCAAGGGGAGCTAAACAGCAGTAGTGTCCAACTTTCAGTAAGAGGGAAACTACAAGCTTATTGGCTTGATGGGCTTTTATTTATCCATTTCCCTTTTTTTCCTCCACTTCCATTAGTAGAATGTGTATGTAATTAAATACATAAATCCTGACACATGAACCCTCAAAAGGCCTAAACTCACTGAACCCCAGCCAGTTTGGCTTTCTTTTCCTCGCACAATGAAGTTACTGAGCCAAGCCCAATCATTTGTATTTTTCTCAGATTTCTAACAATGAGCAAGGCAAACATGAAGGTCCCATTGAAAACAACTGCAAGAATTAATTTTACATCTCAGTGAATTCAAGGCAGTGTTGTCAAATTATGAGCAACACGGCTTTGTAACTAATTTCCCTTGGTCCAGAGACTGGTAGAAAAAAAAGGAGTAATCATTTTTATTTCTGTTAATTAGAAAGGTGTCTCCACGCTGTTTGCATCTGTGGGAGAATGTCACAAGCACTCATGTAACCATGACTGACCTTAAATTCAAATGCAGAGATAGTCTCAAACATATTGCAAACGGCTGTTCGCACATTACTTTGAACCAATCCAACCAATGCAGAAGGCAAGTGGGTAACAGGCTGAATGGGGGCCATGTGACAAATGAGGCAAAGGGCTGGGGTACATTAAGAACCGCCTGCTTGAACACTAATGCTGGTCACAGCTGTTAGTCTGCCAAAAACTGCAGCAGCGAGGATATCCTGAAATACTATTGAAAACCACTAAACCTCCTCCTGGCTGCTCTAAAGCTACACAGCTGCTTGGCGCCAGCACACTCACTGATCAATCTTGGAGAGTCAAAAATGGAGTCCAGGAAGGCGACGTCACGTGTTTCTTTTCAACCTTGAGGTCACTTTGGGGACCTCAAGAGGAACCGGAAGGCTGAGTTATATATTATACTTTCAACAGTTTAACAACATGCATTGGAGTCTACTCTACATTTGTGTATGCCGGGTGTCCTTGCATGATGTACATTGGTGTGGCATCACTACAGCACCAAGCTCACTTCTGCCCACAGCCCTCAGGGGTGACAGGGGAGCTAAGGGAGATGTGACAGCCATATCTGCTCCCTGTATGTGTTTGTTTGCCCCTGAAAATGAGACGCTGGTTTCACTCCAGCCCCCTGGGCATGTTTAGTTGTGCCTCCACTGCACCGCATTCATCTGATACAAAGTGCAAGTCCACCACATGATAATTTGCCTCTGCTGGTGGGGTGAAAGTGGATACATACGGTACTGTACATTACCGTACACAATTCAATTAAGACAATCACTTTGGTTTGTTTCAAATCAAGGAGATGTTAGGGTCATAATCAGTAGTTGCTCTGTACTCTGCACAATTTATTGTAGAGTAACAATCAAACAAACTGCAGTAGTATTTTAAACTACAGTTGTTGGATTTCTTGGACACTCCTTCCAGGTCATATGACATTTGTGTGGCCACTTGTTGCCAGCCACAGTTTGGAAGGCCCAAAGCTAACTGCCCAATAGGCCAATAAAAAATGTTCACTCTGACTGCGGCTCTGAAAGCTATGTGACTGAACATGCACAAATGCCAGTGGAAGCCTTTTGATTGTTTTTGATAACTGTACTGGCACATAAAACTTGAACGGGATCCAATAAAGCTGTGTTCGTTGTTCTGAACACCTCTGTGTCAGACACAGAGGACAAAATGATAGTATATCACATGGGTTTATAGGGGAAATTATCAGTTTATTTATACAACTTAATTTTGCAATTGTATAATTTCTCAGTATTGGTTACAAAACAATGGTGTGGACGAAAACTTTAGCATCTGCTAAATTAGATGGGGCGCTGCTCCATCTGCCCCAAATGCATAGTTTATAACAAAATATTGAATGTTAATTTAGAATAATAATTTTTAAAAAGCATTAGAAGCTCATACTTATCATGGTATTAGTATGCCAACTAAAAGTGGGGAATAGATTGCCTTTGCTCTTGTATTGTGTCCTAAGGACTAAGTGCCACCAAGTGTACTTTACAAGGAATATTCATTTCCTTAGGAAGGCCGCGTCAGCCATGTGACTCAATCCATATCCATTCTGCCCTGTCTGTCCTCGCTGCCTCTTTTCTGTAAGTGCCAGATATTTCGCCTGCCTATCAGTTTCCCCCTTAACATGCTGGTATATGCAGGAAAGGCGCCCATATAGGGTCAGTGATTGTCCTCTGCAAAGCTCTCCTTGAAACTACTATCTTGCAGCCACTACTCCCCCCTTCTTCCATCACTCAAATTACAATATGTAGAGGTCACAGCAAGAAATGGGTTCAATTGGCCTGATTAACTTTGGTCCAGTTTTATGTAATATTGAGGTTGGTGTGGGGAAGAAAATGGCTACTATGGTTCATAAGCTAAAAAATGTGCATCATTTTATTGGCGTCACTAATGTAAATGTATGTTTACAACAGTGAACCAGTGACCTTCTTTGCTTTTTCCACAGTTCTTGGAAGAGACCCTGAAAGATATTCTGCAGTGTGTTGTATGTTTTCATATTTACCCCACAGCAAAGCCCATTTTATGGCAAAATAATACGAATCAAAGGACATCCGTGCCGAAATGTGCCAAGGTGATGGAAAGCAGCTGCACCAACACCACAAAATCAGAAGGGGGTTAAGAGGAGTCAATGGGGGCTAAAGAGACAGAAGGTCTACCAGTGACAGAAAGACTGGCCAGGGACTGTAGTTTTGGTCTTCTGAAAACCACATCAATCACAGTGTGGAGCACTGCCAAGAAGATGCTGCCCAAAGACGGGGGTCCAGGGAGGAAGCAAAGAATGGCTGGAAGAATAAAGTACCTTGTAATTGACTAGATCTGAGGACTATAGCAATTACGTAAGAAATAGCTATTTTGGTAGTGGTACCTTGAATTATGATTGCAGTCTCTTCCATAACAAGGGTCAAACTTCAATTTGGTCAGGTCTCAAAACATCATTTAGAAATGTGCTTGTAAGTTTGCATACCCTTGAGGTTCCGCACATTAACAGACACACCCACATCATTATAGAGTGCTGGCCTCATATTTTACACGATTGTTGTTGTTTTTCTTTTTTCTTTTTTTCTTTTTTTTCTTTTTTCTTTTTTTTATATATATATCAATCAAATTAGGCATGATTCAACACTGTTATCTGTGGTGTTTCAAATGAACAAAATACTTATTTTTGCTTTACAGGGCTTTTAAGTTGTTTCCAAAATGAAAAGAACAGCCTGCAGTCACGTCCTATCGTCAAGCCAATCAAGAAGCAGCCACTTGTACAGAGGAGCACCTGACTAATAACCACTACTGTATGTCACTTCTATATTTGTATCCAGATACTCTGCTCTCACATTGCAAAACTTTGTCCACTTTCTTGCAAATTCATCACCAGACTGAAAGGCCAGCACCAACATCCAAAGTGCCTTACCCTTTTAAATGAAACAGTGGCATTTATGATAAAGCCACTAAATGCCTTATCTAACTGCCCCGAAGAGTATTTCGAGGCAAAGTGTCACTTTTCCTAATCTGTGTCAATTGTGACGCCATCAGCTCCATCCAAGTGTCGCATTAACAGAGGCATGCACACACCCACAGCCTGTCAGTTTCCGTGCCCTTTTCAAGGACAAAATCCAGTCCAAAACACACAAGTAAGGCATGTTGTGGAACAGGCAGACCTTTTTGTTGGTGTGTTAAGTGGATCAAAAAAGAGAGAGGCATCAAAACTCACCCGTTAAACTTGTTATCGTCTTTTCATTAACTATATTGTACTGAACAAGTGCTCTGTTGGAAGCCTTATCACATGAGTATAGTGCAAATGGAAACTCATTGTATGTTGGAAATATTCTAGTCAGTACCTAAACCTTACAGATGACTTTGGTTAATCATAATCTATTTTACCCGAGATATTGCAACTAAATTTACATCAAAGTGTGCAAACTTTATCTTTACTGTTGCAAGTGATTGTTGTAAAGTGAATCGTCCTGCCAAGAAGTCATTCGAGGTTATGCTGTCCTGTGCCCGTAAATACAGTTTTGTTCACTTACTTCCCTTCAGGGACTCATGACCTAAAAAGGTAATGTCTGATTTCTGGGGTTATTTTAAGTTTGTGTGATAATACTCACTCTTGTCCCTCTTTAGAGATCCTGACAAGAGGCAAACCAGAAGAAGGTTATTTTGGGCAGATAAAGGATCTCAATGGAAGTAAAATACAAACCACTGAGTCCACATGAAGTACACTTGAACCCAAAAAGAATCCTACCCTGGGCATATGCTCAGTTAAACTTTACATTTTTAGTTGGTTAAGTGTCAACTTATTGAAGAAAGATGCACAATAAATAGCATTTGCCATTTACATTATTTTCACATCCTGAATTTTTTGAGGAAACACAGTCCTGGTAACTTTGACTATAAGCCATTCATATCAACACTGCATTTGCAAAATGTGGTTTCTTCTACTGAGAAAGGGTATGAATAGTATTTTAACCTGCATGTAAAAAGTATCATTTTTAACGCAAAGTCTACAAGTCAAGTAAGAACAGTTTCATTCAAGTAAAAATGTTGCATTTACGTATTAAAAAAAAAATAAAAAATAGTAAGTACATGACCGTGGGCGTTCATACTTACAAAAAAGAAGAAAAAAAAAGAAAGAAAGAAATGTGTACATTGCTGAGATAATTGAAGTCTCATGAAATTATTTGTATACAGGGTGGGTGGAAAGCAACTCCCTATTTTTTTTTTAACTGTTAACAAGTACTTTAATTTTCTTTTGGTTACAGAATAAGATATTAGTGAGATGCTTTATTTAAATATGATATGTCCTCCAGCTCAAATAGGTGTCATATTCACTACTTTCAGCAGGAATTCTTGGGATGAAGATTTACATGAATCTTTGAATTCACACTCCAGATCCTTCTGAAGCTTTTGGGTTGGTACAACATACTTGCAAACTTTAACCAAACCTATTTTATATGTAAAACAGAACAAGAAAATTCAAACATGCTCTCTTGAGCTCTGATAAAGACTCTATGAGTCCAAACGCACCTGTAATAGTTCTCGAGTAACAGAGTTCCTCAAATTTTCATGCTCTCTCCATGTATTCCGATTTTTAAAATACTTTAAATAGGGAGTTACTGCTACTTTTAACACACCCTGTATACTTACTCTTCGAAGTATCAGACCTCTGTATTTCCCCGTTTTGTAACTTTCAGTAATATGTTTATGGGTTTGCATTGCCAATGTTTTGTTTTCATGCTATATTTTGGTCCTTTTCTCTAATCTGTTTTTGACAGGGTGAGATGTGACTTCCTATCCCTAGCCCCATTGTTTTCCAGAATTTTAGAGGAATGAGGTTAAAACAAACTGTTCCAGTGTAGAAGGTCAAACAACACTGTTATGAAAGCAAGAAAAGAAGACTAAAGGTAACAGCATGAGACCATCAGGGTATTCCTGTTCCTGAGCAAGGCTCTGTAAACACCCTCTCTGTGGTCGAGATTGAAAAGGAAAATATCTCTTCATATTGGCACTGTGGACTACTTCCTGTGATCCTTTGTCTAAATCACAGTCTCTTGTGTTTATTTATTAGATTTCAAATTTGTATGTTCAAGGACTCCTTTATTATTTACAAAAGACACAAGAGTATTTCATGAGCCAACAGAGTGAAATCTTAATACAGTGATCCAAGCAGGCAGCTTTCTTAATGCTTGACCCTTGACCTCTCCTGGGTAATAAGTCCTCCAAATCTATCCACACACACGTAGCAACGCTGAACAATCACACTCAGAATCCTGGACTGCTTTCCTTAAGCTGAGGGAAACAATAAGGAAGACTATGACCCATTAAAAGACTACTTTATCAGAATATTGAATTCATCACAGTCAAATATGCTCAATCTAATATGCACGTGTTTTCAGCTGTTCACTGAGGACAGCTCTATAAATGACTGTCTTCCGTTTCCATTTCTTCTACGGGAGCAAGCGGAAATAAGCATTTAGCACTTCAGCACTTCCAGTGGTATTTGTAACCCCCCTACTACCAAACTGTTAAAATCCCAAGCATTTAGCAATTTTTTGCATCATTTTTTTCTCCACACCTTCACCCTCCCTTTAGTCATCCTCATTTCACACATTTCATCAAATCCACCACAAAGACATGAAAGAGGCAACTGTGAGATGAGAGCTGCTAGCAAAAATAAAGCGCTCTCAAAGTACATAAATGCAATCTCTGTTATCCAGCTGCCCTCCCTAAATCACTCCCAACCCCTTCAACAAGTGGTCACAAGCCGGGGCAAAGCAGACTCCTCCAATTGCACGACAACCACAAAAGAGGATTCCAAAACTGATTGCTCAAGTCAAAAACTGTATCTTTGAACATAATTACAGTATGTCCTTGTATCCTCCTTCCTGTTGGTGAAGTAATTGTGAAGATATTCCCAAGAAAAAAAATAATAAACTATATCCCAAGTTGGGACGCGGTAGGTTCCGTCAGGCTTCTTTCATGCCACTGTGTCAGGACATCAGTCTTCGGAGACGGGAAACGGCAGCACACAGTGAGCACATTATCACACCAGGCATTGTCTGTATTTTATATCACAGTATGAGTACACTTGCGCAGGGAACTTAAAAAAAAAAAAAAAAAGGCTGGTTATAGACTGTAAAAATCAGCATGCTTTATTCTACGTTTTTGTCAAGTGAGACTGAAATCCCACAACATGGTCTGCCAAAGTGATTATGTGTTTTACTGGGTTGGCACCACATTGCACAGCAAAGTCCCAAACACGTCATCTCTGAAGACCTCAACATACATTTGCAGACACGACACACATGCAAGCACGATTTTTACACAAGCACAAGTGTTTACTGAACATGTGCTACTCTGAGCATACCAGATTTTCAACCAGCTGCTGAAATTTTGCTCTTTTTCCTGAAGTTGGCAGAACAAAAGAGCTTTGTAAAAGGCAGGTTACCATATGTGACCGGCTCTGGCAAAAGGGTCCACGTGTGCAAAAAAATCTAAATTGAGATACTGATACATTTGAATTCTGCACTTAATTCCCTTTGAAATGATATATAATACATGGATGTAGCTGAAAATTGACAAAGTTACAGCAGTTTTAAGGGCTTTAAAGTTTTGGTACTTGCATCTTTCAAATGTCCATAGCAAACAGTACCTTAGGAAAAAGATATGAACCTGAAATTTTCAGGAACTGTTAAAATATCGGTGAAAAGTCAATTCCAATAGCAGGCAAGGTCATCGTCCGAGATTTTAACCCTTTAAACGTTTTGGAAGTTTGACCTCTCAAGAGATGAAATCAGCCTCAACTTTGAAGATCACATTCGGCTGACAATTTATCTTCTAAGGCATCAGCCAAAGTTTTTCTTATTTAATTGTTGCTCTTTGTGGTATTTTCTTGCATAAATTAGGTCATATTACCACAGTGGGAAATTTGATTTTATAATTTTGTGTCAATGAAAAGATTACTGTATATGCCATTTGATGTGGCCTGTGAAGAGTGCTTTATTGATATTGTCTGATATTTTGATATTTATTGATATTGTCTCAAATGCTTTTGAAAATAAATTAAAAAAAAAAAATCTTTTTCTTTTTTTTTCTTTTTTTTTTGTTTTGTCCCACCACCCCACCGCAAGTAATAGAGTTACACTATACTATTATATAGTGGGGTGGGCTGTCATACTGTGACTCTTTTGAGGGGACCATTTTTCATCTTCAAGTTAAATATTTCATAGCTCCTTTTTATGTTCATGTCATCCCATTTAAAAGAGCATAAAGTGAAAATGTGTGGCGATATTTGCGATGTATGCAGGAAGACTTTTTTTTTATTTTTTTTTTTATTTTTTATTTTTTTATTTTTTTTTTGACGCATCAAAGAAGCAGCATGTCCGGCATCGTATGAAATACACAACATCGACAAGCGATCAAACCATTACATTAGTATTTATGATATTATTACATTAGTCTACATTGCATACAAGGCACTGATGCATGTCAACTTTTAACTGACGTGGTCTGAGTAAAGGAGCAGATTGCTCCGCGGGGGTATCGCGGCTGCATCTGCATCCCTCGCTCGAGACATGGTTTAGTCAAGTGTATGAAAGTAGTAATTTGAATTAAAAGTAGACAACGATTCATTAAGAAAACGATGCTGGAGAATATCTATGTCTGTTTGGATGACAATTCGCTGGTAACCGGACCGATGACAACATAGCTTCTGCTCCATTAGGTAGGATGACTGTTCACGTTCGTGCTGAATTGTGTTTCGACTTTTTTTTGGTTGCTATGTCGATCCATCTATCCATTAGCACATCCGCTTATCCTCACATCCTTTTATATAAATCAGTAGTGAATTACCTCTGAGGCTAGGAAATTCAGGTTGTTCTTAAAAAGGTGCGCAAGACGCAATGCTAGCTAGCTTGCAGGCTAAAAACACACCCCCTAGTTACGGGGCATACTGTCTAATAATTACTTATTTTCACACACTTCTATTACAATTTTAACTTTTGTGCTGCTTGGAAATGAAACTCGAGACCACAAGGAAGCTATTTGTGGAGAAATCTCAAAATGGACAAAAAAAGTCCAACTGTCTAATATCGTCCATATAGACACATAGACTGAGCCTCCCGACATTTTGAATTTTGAGATAGCAAAACAACAACAACAAGAAAGACATCCGACTACCTCGAGTGTGTGAATAGTTCCTGTAAGATTGACACAATAAATTTATTTCTAAGTACATGATATATGTTTGAAGATAAATTTCTGAAACTTATACAATATTGAATTGTTTAGATATAGCGTTGAACTGGACTTTACTATTTCTATGTGGCCATGGTTAAAACAACGGCCAGTGACAAACTTGGGCATCCGGCACAAGTTGCTCCTCCCTCACTATATACAGTCAAAACATGAGCTGCCGATTGACGTAGGTGGGCAACGACTGGCAGTCACATCATATCCTCACCAGTGAGTGTGTTCGCTTGTTAGCGTGTTATTTTAAGATTGGAGGCCACAGAAACGTTTTCATTTTGAAGGTGAGCAAGTATAAGTACAGTATTCACTGTTATATACAGTGGTGATATTTGATTGACAGTTAACAACAGTTCAGTGGGGTGATTTCAGCACATTCACACCATAGCATTTGAGAGCGGAGATAAAGGCTTGACTTTTTCACAATTTTATGGTCTCATTTTATATGCTTGGTGATTTTTTTTTTTTTTTGTCAAATTTGGAAGGTTTTCTAACAACACCCTTCTCTGTGGTGTGTTACAACAGGGTCTGTAATGTTGTTACTTCTTATTTCAAGTGTTTCTGGTAGACCATGTGCTCTCACTGGCCATAATATTAGGTACAGTCACAAATCTATAGATCTCAGTAATGCAAAGCAGTTCTACATCAACACCAAACTACAACCACAATAATAAAGATTAACAACATTAATATAAACCTCTTTGAGTGGCATTTATGACAGAGCATTACAGCATTTGCAAATGCAGATTTTTTTTTTCCGCACATTACTTATATTGGATCTCATTTGGTTGCACAGGTGTATCAAATAATGTGGCCAGCGGGTGTACATATACACATTAAGTTATCATTCAAGCAGTGAAGAGTGTGCAGGTCCGACTCACCCAAACAATAAATCCAGCCCAGGGATGGTCTCTAAAATCCCAACAACCGGTTTGCACATAAAGTGTGTGTGTGTGTGTGTGCGTGCGTGTGTGTGCGCGTGTGCTGACTGCATTGTCTCCAGCTTCCATTCTGGCAATCTATTGTGTGTAACATGCTCTTGGTCACCTTGACTTTGGTTGCCATAGTTCTCAACACAAACATATCCCCACCCAGAAATACACCAAATAAGGCATTGGGGAAAATCTCATAAGCACAAGACACAGGGGGAGAGGCAGAGATATTCTGAAATTTATTGTAAACAGGTCCAAGAGATTCCAGTGTGTACATATACTTGCAAGAGGTTACTGGTGACAAACACGCACACAGTCTGGCTAATTAGTATACAACATTAATTGTCCTACGCTCAGCTATTGTTGACTCAAAGAAAATGATAATTGCATGGGCATCAACACAAAATGAATTGAAGCTCTTTGGAATAGAGAGGTCTTTCAGGACAAGTCTGTTTGTACTAAGAATGACCTTTAAGCACCTTCCTCCAACACGGTGGAATCAGGCTACAAGAAGGCGGCCGTCCTGTCTAGCTGTCGACCCCGGCAGATGTGAGTTGTGAAGAGTTCAAAAGAATTCTGCGAGGGGGCACCGCCATTTACATAATCCTCCAGATATATTCCCCAGCAAACTAATCAAATTATTCACAAGTCCGGCCCCTAACTATGTCCACCCCGCGATAGGCAGCCTTTCCATTACCAGTCTGTGTGCCTAATCGTATCGAACCAACCAATGTCACTTTTCCCTTTAGATTGGCCACCAGACGCAGCAAACAAACAACGTCTGTGCCATCCCCCTCCTTGTCCACTTTGTCCAGCATTTTATTCTCCTGGGATTTGACTTACTTTTGAAGAACAGAGCAGACCAAGAGGAGCAACATTTTATCACTTGGAGGACACAATCTTTAAACAATGGGACAATATGTCCAAATAACGCTTTCAAGGGAGGTTGGTTGGCTGTTGTAGTAATTAGCAGAGCAGAGTTAGAGCTATTCAGGGTAACTTTGAAAGACAAGTGCAGATGACACAAGGGATTTTGATAATCGTGGGGTTGGGTTCCTTGAGGGCCTAATCCGAAAAGAAGCTAAACAAAACTGCTGATTCAAATACAAGTATGACTTATTCAATAAGACAATTTCCAATGCTAGACAATTTCTCTTTGTGTGTTAGTTTGCACGCGTAGTTTCAAGGTTGCAGCATGTGCACGTCTATTCCAAGCTTATCGATGGAACACACAACAGTCACGTCACTTGCCTTGTCAACACTTATCAAGTTAAAAAGTGTGTCATCTACATAGAAAACATCATTATGTTGATAATACATAAGAACAAATCTAATTTGAAATAGAGAGGGTTCAGTATGCCCCTTTATTTGCCTTCCTTTTGGAGTGGCTTTGTTTGAAACATCACACTGTTAATCAGCCTGCTGTCGCTTTGTGTGTTCCATCCGCTGCCAGGGGGTAAAGGTTTAATGGATCAGCCAAAGTTTACGTCCCGTATGCGGTCATTTTCAATGACTTCTTTCCCCACACTGAAATAAACTATTTTATGTCTCCAAATATGCAGATCATTTTGCTTAATGAAAGATGCTTGACGTCTCAGATCCAATTAATATGCAAATGCAAGCGAGGATTTATTTGTGACATTCTGTATGGGTGAGAGAAAACAAAAACGCTTCTTAACAGTAACACTAATTGCTGCGACTAATTGTCACATATCATCATTCACTCTGAATCTCATAAACACCTACAATTCTAATACAGCCAAAGGAACACATATTTTTTTTCTTCTGTTTATTTTACTTCTTTCCAGGTTAGCCATTTGTGCTTAACAAGCTAAAATACTCCTCCTGTGCTCAGAAAAGAAATTGTTTGTTCCATCTCACAATTTGGTTGCAATATATCACTTACTGTACATGTACAGTTGCCGCTTCCTCTCAATTACTGTCTTTTTAAACAATACCGTTAAAAAGACACGCACAGTTGTAACAGTCACTTTGAGGGTCACATACGTTTTATGGCTTCCCAGTGTCATCACAATATTGCAACTCCTCCAAAAGCTCGACGAACGCAATTCGTCTTTGACATGATAAACTTTGAATCAGTGATATATTTATCACAGTAAAATAAAATCAATAATGTAACTCAACTATTAAAATCCTTTAATGGATGAAGCAATATACTCTTGCATCATCCTCAAGCTTAATGCCAAACGCTCCATTCATCGGAGGGCTTCCACTTTAAGGACCGTAAACTCTGACTGACACCTACTGTGACATATTGTTTAGAATATGTAGTTCATTATTTTCCTAATTGTAGCAGACTGGAACTGAACACACATCAACTCATAATGAAAGACAATTACTTGGAAAATGCTATATTTCAAGCTTGAGTGGTGTAAACATTGTCAAATAAACTCAATAATTACACAGAAATATAGGCATTGTACCGTAAGATGCTTGAGGTATGAAGGAAAGTGCATTCATGCTGAGTTCTCCACTTTGTCATTCTGTACACCATTGAGTGAAATGTTGATTTAGTGTCACCCCAAATGAGAAAATCTTGCAGGGCTGTAAAAATAACAATCAGCCACTTTGGATTAGAGGGCCATATGTCCAACCTAACAACAGGGGAAAAAAAGAAGAAGAAATGCTGACTAGCAGTGTGGTGGGCAAAATAAAAATGATCCACTGACAACACCTCTAATGCTTTTAATCTTCTTATGATATCTTTATTATAGCTTTTAACCTTGCTTTGGAAGACTCACAAGCTTTCCTGTTTGAATTCCAAAAGGTTATCATCCAGAATGTACAGCAGCTTGGGTCGCTGCAAGGAGCCAGTATGCAAAATTGTTTGAGGAATGTACTTTAAAATTTCACTATTCAAGTGGGCAGTTGATTGTAGCTAGGAATAAGGGTTATCAAAAAGACACGGGTGCCGCTTGTGATGAAATCATAATTAGTACATGGTTATTATTTACATTGGAAAAAGTATAGCCATATCCCAAAAATTTAACCCCTCCCCGTTTGGGTGGACGTTTCTGTTTCAGCCAACATATAGAAAACCCTTGAATCAGGATGTGGCTTTCTGATGTTGCATCCGAAACAGAGAAGATAAAATTAGACCCTTGATGACTGCCCTGCACATAGCATGCAACATTAGGCCAGATATTTATACATAAAGCTGAACAAGACTGCATAGTCTTGAGCAAACGTATTGCTTATGACAGAATCTGTCAGTGTTTGTGTGCGTACTTCATGTCTGTTTGCATGCGGTCCAAGCCTTAGATTGCTGTTTGAGGATGTAATTGCTCTGCTCCGCTCCTGCTGCGAGTGGCCCGGGATGGATCTGCGCAGGCTGTTTAGCAGTCAATGGCCGGAGCAGATTGTAAACAGATCTCCCATGAATTGCGGCTTTAGCGGTTTTGCGAGTCTCCAAACAAGGTTGTACCGATAACGCCATGACAAAATCAGCCACTTTGCTGCAAGGGTGTGATTTGAGAGGTGCCAGTCAAAGTGATTGGCAGCATTAATCCCCCACAGGAGCAAATAGGAGAAGAAAACAAACCATGCCCATATTGCAAGCACATCCTTGCTCTAAATAGTTGACACTGGAGATTCACCGTGTAAGGTTGACTATATATACACTCCTGATCAAAATCTTAAGACCAGTTAAAAAATTGCAAGAATTTGCATTTTCCACTGTTGTATCTTAAGAAGGTTCTAAGTAGAGTTTCAGAATGCAAAAAGAAGAAATGGGAACAAGAGACCAAATATTTTGAGCAGGCAATTTATTGAAAAGAACAATTGAACTGAAATAGGCTGTTCATCAGCTGATCAAAAGTTTAAGACCACATCCTTTAAAAGCCCAAATCTGTGCAAAAATTTGGATTCCATGTCATTTTCTGTCAAGTAATCACACTGTCAAGACCTTTTGATGGGAAAAGCAAAAAAAACTCACTGCCTTCGAAAGTGGCAGGATTGTTGAGCTGCATAGACAAGCCCTCTCACAACGTGCTATCGCTGCTGAGGTTGGACGCAGTAAGACAGTCATTTTGCATTTCTTAAAAGATCCTGAGGTTTATGGATCAAAAAAATCAAGTGGTAGACCCAAAAAAATCTCACCGGCACCGAGCCGGAGGATCCGAATGGCTGCCCATCAAGAGACAGGGCGATGCTCATCCCAAATTAAGGCCATTTCTGGTGCTGACTGCAGCCCAATAACCATCAGACGGCATCTGCAAAGGAACGGCTTGAAAAACAAAAAACGTCTTCAAAGGCCACGTCTCCTGCAACGCCACAAAATTGCCCGTTTGGCCTTTGCAAGGGAGCACCAAACATGGGACGTTCAAGGTTGGAAGAAAGTTTTATTCTCTGATGAGAAAAAAATTAACCTTGATGGTCCTGATGGCTTCCAACGCTACTGGCATGACAAGGAGATGCCACCTGAAATTTTTTCAACACGGCACAGCGGAGGGGGCGCCATCATGATCTGGGATGCTTTTTCCTTCAATGGAACAATGGAGCTACAGGTTATGCAGGGGCGTCAAAAAGCAGCTGGCTACGTGGAGATGTTGCAACGTTCATCCCTCATGACTGAGGGCCCTCGTCTGTGTGGTGATGACTGGGTTTTTCAGCAGGACAATGCTGCAATTCGCAATGCCCGTCTGACAGAGGATTTTTTTCAGGAGAATAACATCACTCTTTTGGATCATCCTGCATGTTCCCCTGATCTAAATCCAATTGAGAACATTTGGGGATGGATGGCAAGGGAAGTTTACAAAAATGGACATCAGTTCCAGAGAGTGGATGCCCTTCGTGAAGCCATCTTCACCACTTGGAGCAACATTCCTACAAGCCTTTTGGAAACACTCGCATCAAGCATGCCAACACAAATTTTTGAAGTGATCAACAATAATGGTGGAGTTACTCATTACTGAGTCTGTTTTCGAGACTTTAATTTCTGTTTTAGGGCTTTTTTTGAGCTATGGTCTTAAACTTTTGATCAGCTGATGAACAGCCTATTTCAGTTAAATTGTTCTTTTCAATTAATTGCCTGTTCAAAACATTTGGTCTCTTGTTCCCATTTCTTCTTTTTGCATTCTGAAACTCTACTTAGAACCTTCTTAAGATACAACAGTGCAAAATGCAAATTCTTGCAATTTTTTAACTGGTCTTAAGATTTTGATCAGGAGTGTATATATATATATATATATATATATATATATATATATATATATATATATATATATATATATATATATATATATATATATATATATATATATATATATATATATATATATACATACATACATACATACATACATACACGAGTGGTTAGCACGTCCGCCTCCCAATTCTGAGGACTCCGGTTCGAGTCCAGGCTCCGGCCTTCCTGGGTGGAGTTTGCATGTTCTCCCCGTGCCCACGTGGGTCTTTTCCTCCCACATTCCAAAGACATGCACGGCAGGTTAATTGGGTGCTCCGAATTGTCCCTAGGTGTGCTTGTGAGTGTGGATGGTTGTTTGTCTGTGTGCCCTGCGATTGGCTGGCAACCAGTTCAGGGTGTACCCTGCCTACTGCCCAGAGCCAGCTGAGATAGGCGCCAGCACCCCCCGCGACCCTTGTGAGGAATAAGCGGTACAGAAAATGGATGTATGTATGTATGTATATATATATATATATATATATATATATATATATATATATATATATATATATATATATATATATATATATATATATATATATATATATAAAATACATAAATACAATATTATCACCCTCTTAAAATAATTGCCTAAGTCTTTTTTTTTTGCAAATATTTTTATTTTTTTGCCTAAATTAACTCCTCGTGATGCAAATGGTTCAATTCTTTGTGTTTATCTGAAAAATCTAAAGGTGATTATTTTTAAAAGGTGTCAACATAAACTACCGTATATGGACAAAAGTATTGAGAGACGTAGTCATACATATTGTGTGGTTGAAATGAAACTGGAAGAATTCAAGATTAGTTCATTGGTGGAGTGTCGTGTTACAAGACTTTCAGACCGCCTACCTGCTCAGTGACCATCAGTGTGGATGTGAGTGTGAATGGTGGAATGTCACTATGTATAAATCCTCTTGAATGTGTAGGGCAGCGATGGTCAACCAGTCAAAGGCGAAGAGCAACATTTTTTTTTTTTTTTACTGTGTTACTTCAAAGAGTCACATCATGCACATGGGCACACAAACTGCCCTCGTTGCATTTCCTCACGTCCAAGCCCTCTTTTCCATGTTTTGACAAACTCCCCTTCATTAGATGGCTTTTTTTAGCCAGTGCAATGTTTCAAGCAAGTTGTTTCGAGTGCTTCATAAATTTTAGACTTTTCTATCTGCCCTTTCAAAGTGAGCAATTTGTGTATTAAAACATCCTGTGTTCATCTTTATATTTTTATATTGTGTCCCTTCCATTTTGACATCAAACCTGGTAGGCCAAGTTGTTTGCCTGAGAGCACATGTGCATGACATGCACAATTGCACATACCTGGAAACGCGCTTGCCCAATGTACTACAATCCGTTCCGGCACAACAGCGTGCCCATATTTGGAAGTGCTAACGTAGCAGCCTAGGAGGAAGTAAAAAATTAGGCTTTTCCCACCGGTTTAGATGAAAACTAGACCTCACCTTGTCAAAATGTATCTTTCATTGTTGCCAAAGAAATCCCTGTCTTTGATTTAAGGAGGAGGAGGCACAATATATTTCATTGTCGATAAATGCACTGTATTTATCAAGGCTTCCTCTACTGTCCTGAACTTCGCTTTCTGACGTCATGCCTAGAATAGAATATTTTTCATTTGAGGTGGCTTGCCATCACGGCAGAGGTCCCCCAACCACGCAGCACCGCCCAGCCACGCTCCATTAAGCCGCCCTTCACCACATACACAATGAATGGGGTTGACAACAGAACGCTGCTCCCTGCTACGTTCAGTGTGAAAAGGGCTTAAAAAACGGGCAAAGATTTGCATGTGGATTGGGAGCCGCAAGTTGCACATGCCATATCCAGGGTGAAGTCTGTCTTTTGCCCATAACCAGCTGGACTACAACTCATAATTGGTAACCCTTCTGGCATGTGATATTATTATTATTATTATTATTATTATTATTATTATTATTATTATTATTATTATTATTATTATTATTATTATTATTAAGACAAAGTGTGTGATGTATTATATGCTATGGTCCATGCAGCCCATTCAAAGTTTTCAAAAACCAGATAGCGGAACATTATGCAGGCCTGTAGTCTCTTTCCCATATAAAAAATAATGTCTTTGGCACAATATATGAAAGTGTACCATTACCTTGCATTTGCTTTCAAAGTTCGTCCTTGATTCATGCACTGCCAGTTTGATTACGACCTGAGACAGTTGCATGGCTCTGACATACAAAGCACGCGATGACTTTTAAATTAAACATTAAGCTTTGCCGGCCAGCAGGAAAGCAAGTCATCAAGCATTAAGCACACATATTAATTTTCAAAGAACTGTTGGTAATGGGAACATCTTGGTGGCTGTGACAATAACTTGCCTCAGGGTAACACAGGACTCCACTATTAAACAAAACCAAAAAACCTTAACAACCTTTACTTTCAACTCATGTTTATTAAGCATCTCCATTAATGCTTATATATACATATATATATATATATATATATATATATATATATATATATATATATATATATATATATGGGACGGTTTTTGAAAACCGTTAAAGCCGATCGGTTCAAAAGTTTCGGTTCGGCCCGTCTGTGTTCCGTTCAGTCGCTTTCACACGACTTTTTTTTTTTTTTTTTGGTCTGTCCCCGTTCATGAGCGCTGATCCAATATGGATATGGCGGCGTCCATGGTTACGGGGAGCGTCATGACCATGCGTCATATCCTTCCAGCGAGGCTGTAGCCAATCATATTGCAGCGGGGTGGGTACAGCCTTGGAACAGCTCCCAGCTAGCTTGCTACAACACACCAAAAACCCGAGTGTAGCGTTTCGGCAGCGCGTTTGAAATATCAGCAATGGACTTGGAACAAAAATGCGTGGGGTGGCGTGGAATCGGGACAGAAACGTGAAAAAAAAAAAATGAAACATCCAAGTACTGGTGAGTCTATTTACTTGCTGTTGAACTGTATCGAGCTAGCAGCAGTGTTTGTGTTGACTCGCAAAAGTGCTCTACAGAGCAAGATTTGTTACATAAAATGAATGTCGGAATTACAACTGGCTGGAAATCGTTATGTTCATGACTGAGTTGTGTGTTTTGTTTCAAACGGGAACTTGGTTTAATGCGATGATATTTGATGTTAGCATAGCACGACTTAAGTCTTGTAAAACTCATAAGCAGGTAAATCCCCTCAAAATAAAGGTGGGACGTCTGCAACTAAAGCGCATCTTGTCCGTTTCATTTGAAATCCAGTTTGGTGGTGTTTAAAGAACGTGAATGAAGAGATGAGGTGCATCAGAGGAGAATCAGCTGAGCTCATTCACACATCATGTACACAGAGTAATATACACGACATTTTACTCTATCCATGTTTGATATGACTTATGACACATCCTGTCTTATTCGTCAAATAAAACTTATTTAATAACTTGATCTTACAATTTGAATAGTATAATATAATTTGATCTGAGAATAATTAAAAGATCAGTGTTTGAGCAAGTGTTTTACTACTACTAATAATAATAGATTTTATTTAAAACCCACTTTACATTTATAAAATAAATCTCAACGTGCACAGTACTGGCAACAATAAAAGCAAGGGAAGCACACAGTAAATAAAACGGTCAATTACAAATCAGAGTTAAAAAAAAAAAAAAAAAAAAAAAAAAGAATAAAAATCAACCAGGAAAAGCTTTGTTAGGCAATCCCCCTCGTTATCCTCTTTTAAAAGACGTCTTAAAACACATCTGTATTCTTTGGCTTTTGGCGCAACATGAGACTTGTTCTTGGTGTTTTGTTGTGTGGATGAGTTTGATGTTTAGTCTACTTATTTATGTATTTATTTATCTCTTTATTCACTACTTCTTATTTGGTCACTGATGTATAATGTATTTACTTGTAAAAAAAAAAACAAACAAACTGTATTCGCACTTCAAAATGTTTGCTTTGTTCTTGTTTACTGCAAAACTGATGTTTATGTACAGCACTTTGTATACAGCAACGCCTGTTCTTAAAGCGCTTTATAAATAAAGTTGAGTTGAGTTGAGTTGAGTTGAACCGAGGATTTAGTGAACCAGGCCTAATATATATATATATATATATATATATATATATATATATATATATATATATATATATATATATATATATATATATATATATATATATATATATATATATATATATATATATATATATATATATATATTAGGGGTGTTAAAAAAAATCGATTCGGCAATATATCGTGATACTACATCGCGCAATTCTCGAATCGATTCATTAGGCGGCTGAATCGATTTTTAAACTTCCATTTTTAATGGAAAAATATTGAACAAAACGTCTTACTTCGGGTTAGGGTTCACACCTTAAGCATGGAAGAATGTTATATGAATGGAACTTTAACCTTAATATTTTATTTTAATGCTGTTCAAACATGAAACAGATTACAACCTTTATTAGACTGAAGTTTCAGATAAATTAAAACATTTTCATACAAATATTACACTCTACAAGTTTACTGTTTAGTATTTTCTAAATTTGAATGAAAAAAATCACAACAATCGACTTGTAAATTCGTATCGGGATTAATCGGTATCGAATCGAATCGTGACCTGTGAATCGTGATACGAATCGAATCGTCAGGTACTAGGCAATTCATACCCCTAATATATATATATATATATATATATATATATATATATATATATATATATATATATATATATACATCCATCCATCCATCCATTTTCTTGACCGCTTATTCCTCACAAGGGTCGCGGGGGCTGCTGGCGCCTATCTCAGCTGGCTCTGGGCAGTAGGCGGGGGACACCCTGGACTGGTTGCCAACCAATCGCAGGGCACACAGAGACGAACAACCATCCACACTCACAAGCACACCTAGGGACAATTCGGAGCGCCCAATTAACCTGCCATGCATGTCTTTGGAATGTGGGAGGAGACCGGAGTACCCGGAGAAGACCCTCGCGGGCAGGGGGAGAACATGCAAACTCCACCCAGGAAGGTCCGAGCCTGGACTCGAACCGGAGACCTCAGAACTGGGAAGCGGACGTGCTAACCACTCGACTACCGTGCCGCCATATATATATATATATATATATATATATATATATATATATACACATATATACACACTTGCTTTCTAAATATTGTTATACTATATTTGTATTTTGTATTTCATGGCTACAGCACTGTATGAGCTGAGATAAGACTGATGCCGTACTGTGCAGATCTCACTTTGCATGGTGAGTTTCCCTTGTGAAAAGTACAAAAGAATTGCAGAATATAAAGGAAATATGAATTACCGGTACATACCAAAATCTTGCTTGTTTGTTAATATTCTGGAATGTGTCCAATTTCATAAATCATTTACAGTCATGCTACAAGCCTTCTCAATTGCTGCTGCACATCTCGCCACCAGAGCTGTCAGCTTCATGGTGAAAAAAGGAACAGGCAGGATACAGTAAAACACGATCTGTGTTAAGAGTGGAATTTGCCTCAACACGGCATGCCAAAAGGGAACCGTTACATTTACATGACGTCATGCAAGACCTTGATGAGACTCAGTGAAGGATAAAGTGAAGGACTAATGTGTAGGTTTTGTTTTTTCTTAAACTTTTTTTTGTTTTTGAGAGAACACCACAGGTTAAAAGTAGTGAAAGAGAGAAACAAGATGAAGGCCATACAACTAGGAGTGCAACCTATAAGCAAAGTGGAGAAAATGGTGTGTCCTTACTGTTCAGTACAAATATACATGAAGAAAGGAATGTACATCAGAAAGTTTGGTATTAAAGAGGACAGATTATGGAAAAATGTTTTATTTTTTTTTAACTGTTAAAATAATGTACTTGGGTCTCTGGGAAAAACTACTAAGTACTGAGTAACTGGTGAGCAACTTCTGATGAATTATTTATTATTATTTATTTCTTTATTTCTTTATTTATCATCGGCTCACTGGTCGGCTCACCCGAAAAGCTTCGGCCGTGCCAACTTCCGCGTTTTGGACGCGGTGCCGACCTCCAGCTTCTGAAGGAGCTTCCTCGAGACCGCCGGAGAAGCATCCACGCCTGCTGCTCCCACAAGGATCGCGCTGTTAAATGGGTGGTCATTGACAAACAAAATGTTTATTTTGAGGGAGTTTTTCCTGTCCAACAACTTGGATTTCCTCTGCCTGTTGGAGACCCGGACTGTCACCGGTGAGTCCACCGCTCTGATTGAATTACTATACCGCCTATCTGTGCTTACTTGGACGCTCTGAGGACATTGGGCCGAGGTGGAGGAACGGCGATTTTTTATAAAAAACAAATTTAAATGTAAACGATGTCTGTTTACCAGATCAATCAACAGCTTTGAAGCCACCTTCTTTGAAGTCGGCCAAATTGTCACTTACCGACCTCCAAAACACAATTACTTTTTAAACGACTTCGCAAATCTTCTTGCCCAAATCATGCTGAAATATGATCATATGCTCTTTATAGGAAACTTTATTAATATTCATGTGTGCTGTGCTGTTTATTTCGTTACTTCCTCGTCTTGCCCCGTGCCCTGATTCGCTAGATAACAGCCAATCACAGTGATCAAATGCCCCGACGTCTGACGCCAATTCAACATGTCGAATTTTCTGGAAACCCCACCCCCCACCGATGTATTCCAACTCGAGCCGACGTTCTGACAGTAATTTATCCACTGATCAGACGGGGCATGCCGTCGGCCCAACACTGTCCGACTCCCGACGTCAGATTGGTGTATCTAGGCCTTAAAGCACATTGAGTTGCCTTGTGCATGAAATGTGCGATAGAAAGTAGGAAACGTAATATCTAGCTTAAAATAGAAATAAACTTACGTTGACTTGCCTACCTTTGAGCAAAGACAAACTTTGCTGCTAAAACTGATACTTCGCTTAAAATGTTACATTATCAAAGAAGATGTGCCTAAATATAGCTAATTTGCTGTAGAGCTTTGTGTGCCAATTTTCCTAATTTCTTAGAAGTCACAGGCATTTTCTTCCAGTTTTCATGGGGACATGGCTAGAACAAAAGCAAGGGCGCTGTCATTTTTTTTCTCTCCAAATGATGTGAAAATGGCCCATTATGGTGAAGAACAAAGAGGGTTGGCCCCATGTTAGAGCCAAGGCTCACTGATGCCCCGGTGACTCGGCGAGCTATTCTCCCAAGGCCTACTCCTTGATTAAATGCATAATCCAGCACTCCCCATCCCCAATGATTTAGTGTGCCTTTAAATCAGCTTGCGCACACATAAAAACCTCAAATAAAAATCACCAAGAAAAACCATTGCACTCTAACTGTTCTATTAAAATGATACCCAGCCTAGCCTTTCTTCTCTGCAATACCGTTTATTCCACATGAATGCATGTCTTCATTTTTTTTTTCCACAGGTATGCATATAAAATATTTAAAGTTTAAAATGTCACAGCTGAAACATCAAATGCACGAGTCTCTCATTAATCAGCAAGGATGGCGCTTCTCTTTTAAGGTTATAACCCTTTGAAAGAGCAAAAATTACATTTTTGACCTTGAAGATGAGACAAACTCATAAACGTAAAATAATTTGCAGTTTAAAGGGGAAAGAGATATCAGTTGCCTCAGCCAGCAGCGCTCTGGCTTGTCACGGGTAGACCAAACAAGTCTCAATTTCACATTTACATCCGAGCTGTTATGATTAATTTGACATCACACCAAGGGAGGAAAAAAGAAACAAAACTCAGAGAAAACATCAAAAGGGGCAACTGTCAAACTTTCAAATCCACGGGGTCCTCTCTATCTGCAGCATGTAAAACTCAAGACTTTTTTTCTTGCAGTTTTATTAAATGGTGCATGACATTTTCATTACTCAAGGAAATTAAATTGACTAATTTTCTTACAAGCCCTGCACGTCTGCTATTTTAGGGAGGTGCACAGAAGAGAGCAATTGTTCCACACCTACACAAAAGGAAGGTGTGTTCTCAGAGTTCAAAACCTTAGAAGAAATGTGGACTATAATCAGGGAGTGCAAGTTGCAATTTCTTTTTTTTTTTTTTTAATTACATTGTGACCCTGCCTGTGCTGATTTCTGTTCAATCACAGAGGTGCAACTAAATCACATTATTCATTTATCTAATTGTGCCAAAGAATGTGTTTACACGTGCAAAAATGATACTAAAGATTCTAAAATTCGTTCAGGACCAGGTCACTTTACATCTTATTGTCATAGTGAAGTGCTGTAGGCTATTTTACTGATCAACAAGCAGACAAAATGATGTCCATGGTTTATGTGGTTGTACTAAATGAATGTGTCCAATTACTAGTTTACATGTATTATGTGGAAGATACAACCATACATAATGCATTTTTATTATTACAGTTTGTAAGTCCAAGGGAGGAACTACATTTAACGTGTACTATTCTAAGAACTAAAAAATATATATCATGGTTAAGTGAATGTTTAAAGCTGACCCCACACGGGTCACTTTGAGGAAGCAAAGACATTCATGTCTGCCAATCAGCAAAGAAATAGCAGAATTACATAGAGTTGTGCATGAAAGTTATGAGCACACTGTATGGCAAGAAAAAGTCTTAATGCCCATAAAATCCAAAATACTGTGGCAATTGTTTCGATATTTTCTGAGGTTGAGCTTTTGTACATTTACAGTTGAGATGCAAAGATGCAATAGTGCCAGCATGGACATACAGTCAATATAAAAGTCTCAACACCCCTGTTCAAATGCCAGATGTTCTGTGATATAAGAAAATGTGAGCCAAGGTAAATTGTTTCAAACCATTTTTCACCTTTAAGTTGTCTTATAACACGTAAAACTCAATTTAAGATGGATGGATGGATGGATGGATGGATGGATGGATATGGTTGCATAAGAGTACACACCCTCATAAATAGGGATGGTGCATGTTCAGAATTAACCATCCACATACAAAATTATCATTACATCATCTAAGGTGCCTCTAATAAGTTTAAATACATTTCAGATGTTCAAGTAGGCTTTTCTTGCCATATGCTTTACTTTCTAGCAGAAGCCTGAATATTTTGTACTAACACTGCACATGGGGGAAAGTACTTAATTTTCAGTTCCACATGATTAAAATGTGGTCAATTGGCACATTTCTCCTCTTTTCCCCAAAAAATTCAAATGATGTATGCTAGTTTAACACATTGTAATAATGTGCAGCCAACGTACATGTTTGAATTAAGCAAATTCAAAGCATTTTTTTTTCAATGTGACTGCTATTAGAACTGTTCATAATTCCTTGCAAATTGTCTAAGGGCACAGTTTCAGCTGAAGAAAAACAGCCGTGACACATGATGCTGCCACCACCATGTATAAAAAAAGTCTACTAGAACAGCTAAACGTTATTTCACTTACTCATAGGCACAATAAATGGTAGCGGTTGTGTGCACAACACACAAAACGCCCAGAGCAACAACATGGGAAAAAAAAAGGAATCAGCTGCACTTAACTTAAATGTTGATGTCAAGTGGGGGACCGCAAAATGCCACCCTACGAGCCACAAACAGCCCCCGCACCTCCAGTTTAAGGCTTCTGCTCTAAATGATTGATGCTTGAAGGTAGCTTGTCATAAAAATTCTCCAAATGAAAAGATCTGTCACTAAAGCAATCAAAGTGTGATTTGTTATTTCTCTTGGGGGGGTTAAATATGACATTTACAGAGCTCAGAATTCATGTAAAACCAAAAAAAGAAAACACAGAAACGCAAGGCACAGACAGACTGATGGCAAAGGAAAGCCTGGAGCCCGCCAGCATGTCAACGTCGGCCGTCCTCTCGAGATGAAAAGGCTGATTACCCTCACCTCTCGGGGGTGTACACCACATGGCTGACAACATCATTGGAAAATAGACTGCTGAGTTCCTTTGGGCCCTATAACAGCTTACGTTTAATGTGGGGGGGAAATTCTCACTAAAAAGGAGGTGACACTAAAGCTGTACCTGTTATGTTGTTTAATATGTCGCAAAGGGCACCACTTATTCGTCTCGTTGCTCGTGGAGCTGTAATGGTGAGAAGGGATGGAAACAAGTACGTAGGGAAAGAGCTGAATGGTGTCACAGGACTTAAAAGTTATTTTAATGCTAAATAATAACAAGCTGTGCTCCCATTTGGTATCCAGTAGTTCGTCTGGATGAGTTGTGTTTGTAGAAACCAAGAATAATATGTCGCAAAACCTCTTCGATGAAATATGTGTCTTAATTCAGAACATAATTTCCAATAATGTTAAAGCTACAACACCAAATTGTTGAAAGAGTCTCGGGTACTTTTTAATTGCCATTGGTGATGTGAGTTATGCTGTGTGTCCCTCTAATCATTTGATGAATAAGCTGGAATCCTCCGTATGACCCCTGAGTTCATCAACAGTAACCATAATTTAGAGGCTGTCTGATCTCTGTTTCAAAGGTTGCTGAATTGACTTAAAATGGCGTACAATGGTTAGAAAATGCTGAATCTTTCTGCCTGTAAATCACACTAAAAGTCTGAATTACTGCACTGTTTTGGATGAGGAATTTAAGAAGTGGAGCATTTTCAAAGCTTTTCGCGTGGTTAATGCTCGTGTTAAATGACGGCAAACCAACGCATTGTGCCTAACTAGAAGCATATGGCTCAACGTTGAAGAGGAAACGTTCCTAAGAAGATCATGGCTGAGCAATAAAAATAAACAAGAAAAAGAGCATGCAAGGTGGTCTATGTGGATGAGGAGTTTTTCTTTGGGAAAAAAAAAAATGATCAGAGGACTTAAAGTTGAAGGATCCACACATTACTCCACACAACACAAAAACACACACAGCCATCCACAAGAAAGCTTGGGCTAGCAAATATCAATTTACTTCAATGCCATTTTTCCTCTTTGCCCTTTATGTCTGTAATTATTTGTAACTGGCAGGATGTCCTCGCTGTACCATTTGTAATCATAATTAGGATTTCTTGATCTTGTCTTAATGCTTTTCTTGTTGAAAGGAAATGTGTCCGAACATTGTGTTTAATCACTACAGCCTGGCCCTGAGTTTTTTTTCCTTATTACCACAAGTTGACATGTTTACGCCACATTCAAAGGTGTCATATTATGGAAAATGTATTGGTCAGTGTCTTAGACACAACTAGTAGGGTCTCAGGAGTACCTGCCTGTTGGCTGCCTATTTCCAAATGTTTCTACGAGCCATCCGAGAAAGCTAGGGAAGAGTAAAAGTGTTACATTGTACACTAAATTCTTCATGAAAGAGGTCCACAAAAATAATCTCAGATTGGCTCATAACTCTGTAAATACATGGAGATGATGATGTTATTGATCAAGGTTTACTATGCGGCTTTTGTAAAAGTAATGAACTTGAATATGTGCCGTAGTGTGTCATTGCTGAACATTTACTAAGTCTGTTTTATAGTAAATAGAGCAGGCAGGAATTGAGGAATTGACGGACACATGTCACATTCTCACTAATTTGCATGCTCACAAGAATGAAAAGACCTAAAAAAGGCAGCTCCCATAGGTGAGTACACAAACGCACATCCAACTATATAAACTGTAGCTGTGATTGTAAAATGTAAATACTTTCAGAAATGTATAAAACTTGTTGCATAATGATTTATTTTCTACCTTCTTGAATCACAGTTGATAATTGTATGAAATCAGTAATATCCTCAGTGTTGTCACGTAGATTTTTATTTTTTTTGTAACACATAATATATAGCTGGCATCAGGCTGAAACCTCCTAAATCACAATTTGTCATTTTTTTATTTTATTTTTTCAAAAGTTTACTTTTACTCAGTCCACACATGTGGGTGTCATTTTCACGTATTATTGACCAATCTGTTGAAAATGGCTTGTTTGCTTTGATACGGTCATTTTTGGGGTCTCCTGAAAAGTGACGATTTTGGGGGTACATGGTTTTGGCCCGACGACAACAATATAATACCAAAGGACTTCTTTTAGGTAATAAAGGATTTCTTTAAAAAAAAAAAAAAAAAAAAAAAAGAATAAATAAAATCGACTCCATACAGTACATATGGTACCATTTGTTTAAGACAGTAGGGCTGGAAGGGGAAATAGGTCTCCTATAGGGATTTTATTTGTATGTATCTTACACTTGGAACGCCTGTGCCATAATTACAAAAACAATCTTTTACAGATTGGCCATAATTTGAAAAGCTCCTCTCCAAAACTAGCTCCATGTTAAGAGCATGATTGCAGTTAAATTGTTCGCTAATTTGTCCAATGTGGACAGGGAAGAAATTGCGGGGATTAAAAGCATTTATATCAAACCTGCTTTGCTTGCTCTCTTTAACTAAACACACACATATGTTGTACTGTAACCATTATGACAGTTAAGGTCAAAGAAGTTATGAAAAAATGAAGCAGCATTCAGTATATTCTTTTGTCTTTAGAACATGCTGACGATTTGCCATGTTTCTCAAGGCCATGTAATGTGATGTCACAATATATTCAATATAATCTGTTAGATTACACATACTGTACAGTTGAGGTCAAAATACCAAACTTCATTGAGTGGCTGCCCAATCATAAAATTCCTTGTTTATTGATTGGGCAGCTACTCAATAAATTTATCAGCATACATCTGCACAATCTTAACTGATTTCTAAGAGCATTTGGTCTTGGTTAACATTTTTTTTATTAATTTTACAAAGACATTCCTGTGGCTTGGTCAGATTTTCATGTTATAAATAATGTATTTTGGGAATAGTCAAAATGGCCTTTTCAAGACTTTTATACGTTCCATAACCGGCAAACTGTTAAATGCTCTAGGCAGATGTTTTTTTTGTTTTTTTTAGCACTTAGTACTGTTCCCAATATTTCATTATTCTGTTTTGCTGGTGTGAAAAACTTGGGAAAGGATCCATCTGTAGATCATATTAATGTCACTGTCATGGACTCTCATCTCTCAAACCACTACTTTACAGAAATCCCAAAAATGCCATCTTGCCTGAGTTACCAAACACAACATCATTAAACTTGGTAGTATGCCTTATATCGATATTAAATAAACGCGTTCCCAAAATCATGTTCAATTGCTACTTTTTTTTTTTTTAATTAATTGATTAGCATGCCTGCCACCAGCCGTGCTCATCAAAGTCAGCACTTGCACTGAGCCCCCGACAAGAGTAAAACTTCAAATAGTTAACAAACGCTAATGTCTGTGATTATGTCATCTTCCCAAACTGTATTTCAAAAAGAAGTGACGTCCACACTTCCTAGACAGTGGAAGTATAGTATCTAAGTTAATCAATTTGGTCTCAAGCTATTTTTAACACTTAAATGTTGTCAATAATTTGTGAAAATACCAGACCATGTCGGTACTGATCATTAGTATTGATTCGTGGGGGGGGGGGGGGTAAATTGAGCATATAAAGTTTCTGCTCGACTGTATATATTATTTGAAATGATCCGATTGAAAATGAGACATTTCTTTTAAACCTTCTTTTGTTTTAAAACACCAGTCAACATTTTTTATGGGGGTGGAGGGTGTATGGAAACATTTAATAATAACTTTTCTGTGGGATCGCTCTTTTTTTTTTTTTTTTGTGCATTCATTAACTCATAGAAGGGCAGTGCACTTTTCCTTTCGAAACACTCCCACATCTCATAGTCGTTTCTGGGCATCAGAATGAATTTCCAAATGCACCCAATATTCCAGTGCAGCTTCAAACATTGCCTTGATGCTGCAGTCATAAAATTTTATTTTTTTAAAATATTATTGAAATTCTGTTTTGAAAGGTGATAAATACAGATGAATTTTTCCATATGCCTTTTGCCTCAACCGGCATGATACATTCACCCACAATAAATGGATGACAGACATATTGTTTGAAATTTAATCTTCAACAGCTAAAGATTACAAATCGGTTAAAAACATAATTCTCCTCATTCCAGAAGTGGTTGCAGCAGAATGCAAATAATCGTTCTGGGTGGCTTTTAGTATCTATATCTATCACATGTTGGTGATCAGAGACTTGCAGTGTGACATCTATTCCAAGAACTGGAAGCCTAATTAGTTCATTCTGAGGAAAAGTTATGCAAACTGCTTTTCACCCAAATGACAGCTTCAGATCTGTTCACTTAGGAAAATGGATGAGACCCATTGCCAAAATGGTGCCCTTGACAGAAACTGAAATGATGACAAGCATTAAGTTTTATGAGAAGTGGTTGACTTCAACTCCGCCACTCTCTATGCTCAAGCCTTAAGTATCTATTTGACAATAAGCACTGTCAAAACACACAAATGCAGCGCGTTGTTCTTCTCCACAGTAGCTCCCATCAAAGTGCTGTTGGATCCAAATTCCAGCTCGCCTGATTGTTTTAGATGTGTACACTTTTGGGACTTAAGAGGAAGAGGCTGGGGCAAAATAATACTTAAACAAACATGAAATATTGCTGGAAGATGCTAAAATCCCAGCAGAGCACCAAAAGCTAGGGGCTTAAAGAATTACTAGTCCTCTTATCTTCCATTAATGAGGAATGTTAAAGAAAAGTTTTGCATTTATGTTCTGATCCCGGTCCAACTCTATTAAGGAACATTTATTTGTGTTTCTGTACCAATGTATGCACAGAGTACTGATTGGATGTTGGAATCTATTTCACAATGTAAGTCCTTTAAAAACATCTTTCTCCTCCTCTTCTTACTAAGAGATTTTTCTTTTTGTTGTTTTTTCCCCCATAAAGCTGTGCAACGTATGAAAGCGGCTGAATGAAAGGCAGCACAATAGCGCTATAGAACAAAGGCAGGAAGAAGACTGAAGAGAAAACAGGGTGAAAATGGCATCATCTCTATACTTAATGAAACAGCATCCTTTCATTTTCCCCCCTAGTAATTATAATAAAGATGGAAAAACATAATAAACGTCTCCCTTCCCCCACCTGCTAACAGTAATTATAATAGACTCAACAATAAATGGTAAAGCAGCACAGAGCTGCATCTTGGGAATTCTCAGGGGTCTGTGGATTAGCTTGAAAAGCCTGAATGATTAAAATACACTAATTAAAATTTTGCGTTCCTTGGTAACTTGTCTTCCAAGGCCCCTTGTGCTTGCAAAATGGGAATAAATGCGACAAAAGCAAATACCCTCTTTTGGACCTGAATAAATAAACAAGTCTAATCAACTCTGTGTTTTCAAAGTGTAAGTTCCATGGAAACCTCGATGACCTTTTCTCACACATTGTGACTGTGGCGTAAATGCTCAAACTTGACACTTTTTTGAAGCAACAGACAAGCAGCATATCCTGTTGTGAACTTGCAGTTTAGTGAGATAATTTTGGCAGCATTAAATCAATGGTTCTTTTTTTTGTCTCCCAAATTCAAGCCATAGGACAAAATGAAAATTTCTCTCTTCACCTTGAATGCAGAATGTGTTGCATTCTTGTATTCCTCATCTCGTTCCAGTTTAGGAAGTGTTCCTTTTAGTGTTGCTAGCTAGCTAAGTGCAAATCATACAGATAGGACGCTGACTCCCACCACTCAACTCTATATTTATTTTAACTTCAGACCTGCATTTTTTTTCTGCTGGGCAACTTTTTTTTTTCTTTTTTTTCCCCCACAAAAGAAAAAAAAAGTGGAAAAATTTGGGGGGGTTATCTCATGTTTCTATTTCTTATAGTGGACGCCATAATGATACCAAGCTTATATATAACAATTTAACATGAACGTCATGCAGATTAACTTGCGATTGTGATTGGTTATCAAGGATCCAATCATGAACCACAGGTGTTGGCATCATCCAAATTATGTGTTTTTATTGGTTTAGATTAGACACACAAATATGTCATGTCCACTGCAATCATCTATGGGGTTCAAACAACCACTCATGTTTTCTTAAGATGGCAGGGGCAGCAGATACAATGAAAACAACAGAGGCCCCAGAACTGAACCCTCTGGAACACCACACGTTCCGTTATGCATGTGAAATCAGATTGCACATATTCAGTTAACCACTTTTTGTTTTTATTTATTTTTGCTCAACATAGTTAGTGTAAAGGCATTACACTAACAAAGAAATCACATGACAAACCAACACAATGGTCACAAATCGACTATAATGAGCGCACCAAATTCCCCGCAGCACACATACATACACCAAGCAATGTAGAGTTATCACCTGCAGCCAATGATGGCCAAGCGGGGCGCATCATCACAAATCATTTGTGTCGAATGTGTGTCTTGACCTCCATGGAAACCCTGAGACTGTCTCACCGTACCCCTGGGGTTCAATCAAAGCCAGGTTAAGAACCACTGCATTAAACGTATTAACTGTACCATACTTCTATAAAGTTTTATTCTGTCAAATTTTGATGGGGTAACATTATGATACGAATGTTTGAGTGCCAGTTAATGCAACTTCATAATGTCGATCCACATCTCCCTATTAAATTCAATGCATCAATTTTTAAGTTTAATAGAAATCAGAGACTTGTTTCTGTGTAATAGTGATAAAAGGTGAAGGGAAAAAGAATGTTGAAAATATAGAAAGTAAATTGATTTGTGGAGGTAATTAAAATGATGAAGGAACCATATTTGTTTGGTTTGAATTTGAAATGGAGGCATCTCACTACAAGGCAGTACAACCATGTGATTGGCAGAGATGATAATGAACCATTTTAAATGAATTCTAGTAAATGGAATAATAATTATCAAACATTAGGTAAATGCTAGTTGAGCAAAAAAGGTTTAGTAATGTACAACAATCATTTTTAATCTGGAGTAAATGAAAAATATTATGGAATTTCAACAACTGGCCAATAAATCCTCTGAAAGGTTTGATTTTCAAAAGTTTGAAAGTTTTAGAGGCTAACGGACAGGGTACACTTTATGGTTACACAACGTCAAAATGTATAATTCACATTCATAAAGAAGACTTTGTGTGTTTTTTTGGGAGTACTACCTTGATTCTAACAGGCATTTAAAAAACTGCAAGAGACTAAAAGGCAAATAAAAAAAAATAAAAAATTTTTTTACCTTTAACCAGTGCTTAGCAGCAAATGACCTGATACTTCCTGAAGACTAACCGAGAGGGGACAGATTGGAGACGGTTGCACCGAGTGGGCCACGGAGACTGCCGAGCGTGGCAATCGAGGGCGGCTCACGGGCATCCAGTGGGCATACTCAGTGCAAGCCAGGGCAACAACAACACACACGTGGCCCTATCTTATGCTGGAGTGCAAATTACACACAGTTGATTAAAATATTGAGTCATTTCACAGTCAATGTTGAGGGAATAAAAAGAGGGAGGAGCGTGATATGCAGGAGCATGTTTGTATGCGCAAGACGGAAAGTGATGGAGAGGAAGAAGGGGAGGCGGTGGAAAGACAGAGCTTCCTTAAATTTCAACAATCAACACATTTCTCATTGATATAGATTCCCTTTGACAAATATGCCCTTTCCCAAAAGGACAACTTAGAAACACCTCGACTAGCAAAGCAGCAAACTCTTGCAATCAATCATTAGAAGGAGCATTATTGTAGACTTGTCTTCATGAGCGCTACGTTCCACAGCCTTCAAATAACAGTCGTCTGCTTTCAATTTCAAAGGAATAATATATAGATGTGCATCAAAAAGTGAAGAGCACTTATGTTCTAAAACTTCTGCTTCCAATAAAACAAAGGGAAATTAACACTCAGGAGTTACCCTGGTAACCTAATTGCATCGCGACACTGCACACAGGAGCCAAAGTAACTGAATTTTGATGAAAAGGCAGAGATAATTTACAGCATTGAGAAATTGGTTGCTGTGGCGACGCGTTAATTACATCTCAAATTAACAATGCAAGTGTAGTGAAATTAAATATAAATCATATTTTCTGCATAAATTACAGGGGTTGATTAGTGCGGGCGCCAGGAGAGAGAGGTTGAGATTTCAAGGGCCTGTCACATCCCCCTCCTCCCTCCTGCCTTCCTCCCTCCCTTCCGCTCTTCCTCTGTCGCTCTCCTCTTTGCATCCTCCTCATCTTTCTCGGTGACGCTGCCTCACTTCACACCCGTACCTTTCTTAGACAGTGGCTGCATTATTGTACATTGAAGACACAAGTACATCTATGTCCATTTTTAATTTTGGATAAATGCAGGTGACCAACATCTAAATGGATGGTACTGTACCATTTGGAAAACGACATAGTAGTGTGTACATGTTATGTCCTAGGGAATGTCTTACTATTTGATTTCATTCAAAGTAAACTATTTCTTATGAAAATAATGATATTGTAAGGAACATTGTTTTTTCACAGTGCCAACAACTCTGTAGGGAATGCAGGGTGACAGATTCCAAGTCCACTGGGCGCTTTGCCATGCACACTGATGCCCTTAAGAAAGACAGTGAACGAGTCTGTAGCACAGACAGTGGATCAAGTTGGACATGTATTGTATGTGGATTCTATGTTATATGTACAAATAGGTTATTCTTTATTTTATTATACAGATAAATACAGTTACCACAACTCTAAATTGAATGCCCTGTTATATCAAATGTTTTCCATGTTTTTAAGAACCGGCTTGAGACATACCTTTTTAATGTAGCTTTTACCTAAGACTTATTTTATGCACTCATTTTATTTGTCTTAGCTTTTATTGTATGTCAAATTAAATCTTACGTATCCTATTTTTACATTTTTTCAGTTATTTATGTTTTGAACATTTCGCATTTTATACTATTATTCCTCTCTTCTTTTTATTCTTTTAGTGTTTTCTTTTAATAGTTTTAACTCGGTCTTATCTTCTTAAAAATGATTATAGCCTGGTAATTTTACTTTTCCAGTGTTTCCCCAGAGGGAGCCCTCTACGGCAGAAGCTGCGGCCGCAGCTTTTGGCCCTGTCCTGGCACAGATGGCTCCCTGAGATAGCATTTTTGTGCTGAGCCTTAGATCTTCTGTTTTGCTTTGTTGTGAACGTTTTTTTTTTATGCATTTCTTTTTTGGGGGTCGGTATTGTGGGGGGCGGTGGGCTTGCGATTTGTTTTTAAACTAAGTAAAGCACTTTGAGTTGCATTTTCTATATGAAAAGTGTTATACAAATAAAGATTGATTGATTGATTGATTGATTGATATTTTTTGAATATTATATTATTGCTGAAGGGTATTTGATGGAAGCCAAATTGAATTTAAGACCTTTTGTAAGACTATTTCGGTCAAATTTAAGACTAAATTAAATACGACCATTAGAAATGGGTGATCTGGTGTTGATGTTTCATTAATTTTGCAGAGACTAACTATATAAAATTAGTATGAATCATTTTTACTCTGATTTCAGAGTGCAATACAAACTACCTAAATCAACCTAATGTAGACTCACACAAAATGAATTATTGACTAAACATTATTTTTCTTGTCAACTGGTTCAACGAATTGGTAGTTTTAATTCCTTTTGAAGATAGGTAATGGAGTATATTTTTTTCAGAAATATGAAGGCCTTCATTTCGGAATATCGAATCTATGACTTTTTAAGCACTCAGTTTAACACTCTTTCAATCTTCCATTATTATTACAACCCCCAAATTACACACAATACAGTATACTTTACGCACACTATAAAGCATCACATCATTTGTACAGCGGTCCCTCACTTTTCACTGGTGATACATTCCAAGCAGCCCGACGCCTCCCTCCCAGATACCTGCTCCTTTAATCTTACAATGGCTTACCTTAAAACCAGGTACCGGGTTACAAATGCCATAAATGGAGTTTAAGCACAATAATGGACATCTCTTCCATGCATGTTCCTAGTTCTACTATTTCCAAGCAATGTGTGTGCAAATTGTCTCTTTCTATGTAATATACAAATAGGAGTCAAAATTAACTGGGTATTAAACTGTCTATGAAGAATGTATTGGTCTGGGACACGGGAAACAAGACATTAAGCACAACAGGGCTAGAAAATCATTGTCTCATCGCAGAGTTTCCTCATGTGGCCCAACTTCCCTTTAAGCATCACAAACAAGCCTCAGGAGAGAAGTCTAAGAGGGAGGAGGAGAGGGTTACGGGGTGCTGTGCAGGCGAGCACAAACACTGCAGCAACAGGAACCAACTTGAGTCGACTAAATTATTCATGCACCAGATGGATACGTTTCCCTGCGATTTCACTCTAAAACGGCAGCCAATTCCGCTTCCCCATGAGTTCCTCCAGTCAACGGACGGCGCGCGGAATTAAGATAGCTATCACTCCATCTAAATCGTTTCATGTCTGATTCATATCATCTGTGAAGAGTGGAAGCCCCTTGACACCATGATCTCACGTTTGTTCTATTCCACAGGCACAATGAAGACGGAACATGTTCTCTCTCCGCCGTCTTCAAAGACGCACAAACTGTTGTGACCTTGTCTGAAGGCTATTATACAAATGAGAGGGTCCTTAGAGACGCATGTCATGTATATAACTGACTGCACCTCACCCACTTGATGTGCAACTGGAGACACCCCAAAGGTGATAGCATTTCAGGGGGAACATACAATAAATGTACCTGTAGTCCCTCTTTGATGGTGATCACCAACCAGGTGCCATGGCACACTGCTGTGCAGTCAGACAACATCTAAGATGCCACAATTTTACTTAAATGTGTGTGAAAGTTATTATTTATTATAAGGATGTCAGTGTTCATCTATCTATACCAGGTACTGACAGGCAGAAAAATGAAATGTTCGTCCATTATATGGCAGAAGGTACAATAAACCTGTTAGTCATGCCGTCACATTTGTTTTTAATTAAATAGGCTGAGCTTTGACACTTTCTTAATCAATCTGTGAGTAAATTAAGACAAAATCATCCTTGCTTCAGTATTACATTCATACTTTCTGGGACATTTTTGTTTGGTGTGTTGTGAGATTTTTCTAATAAAAATAAGTAATCTGGATATTTTGTATTTACCTTCACCCAGGAGGATAGATTTTCATTAGTGAGTGGTTGTCTTTATTTGCTTAATGTATTTGTCATATACCGGATACATATACAACATATAATATTCTATTCAGTGTCAAAAACCTGGAAGATTGATTTGGATTGAATCCTGATTGTTGTGATTGTGATTTGGGTTAGGTCCTTATACAGGACCGTCTCAGAAAATTAGAATATTGTGGCAAAGTCCATTATTTTCTGTAATGCAATTAAATAAGCAAAAATGCCATACATTCTGGAATCATTACAAATCAACTAAAATATTGCAAGCCTTTTATTGTTTTAATAGTGCTGATTATGGCATTTGTTTTACTTGGTCTGAGGAAATATTCTAATATTTTGAGATAAGATATTTGGTTGAAAATGCCATAATCAGCAATATTAAAACAATAAAAGGCTTTCAATATTTCAGTTGATTAGTAATGAATCTAGAATGTATGGCATTTTGCTTATTTAATTGCATTACAGAAAATAATGGACTTTACCACAATATTCTAATTTTCTGAGACAGTCCTGTAATGTTGTCAGTTGCTATGGTCCTGTATTTGTCACCCTTATTTTGTCATGTAGGCTAGAGGTCCCCAACCACGGGGCCACGGACCGGTACCAGGCCGTGGGCCACTTTAAAAAACTTACTGTACTTCCGGTTAATTGATTAAAATGTTTTATTTTGAAAAGTGACCGGATTCAACGGACTCTTGATGTTGAACGGACGTGGTGAGTCGTCCGGATGGCGGCCGCACCGACTGCGTTGCATGTCCGGAAATCGACACCCGACAGACCACAAGATCATGTGGGGTTCACGCTGGAGAGTTGAGCTCACGCGATAACAACCATGTATAGAGAGAGTCCTATTTGTAAACAATAGCCATGGTTGCCTGTTGTCACATCGATATGCTTTTTGGATATTATTTCTAGGATTTCCAGCATGGTTCTTCTACCATGGGTAAGTCCGTTTTGTGCTTCAATAGTGTTATTTTGTCATGTTCAATTTATTCTGAGCTCAATTTTTGTCTCAAATGTACAACTCATGTCATTCTATGTGGTTAGCTAGCTTCCCTCCCAAAAAACAAGTTCGCAAACTGTTTTATTTTAAAATATACCGGCCCCTAACACAATCCCCCGACAACCCACCAACCCAAAAAAACCCTCGTCTGCTTTTGGGTCCAAATTTCCCACCTCGCGTGACACTGATTAGTGATGTCCTGAGCCGATCATGTGATGGGAAATCGAGCTCAATCACGTGGTTGCTGACTCGATCGGAATCGGACGTTGCCTCCTGATCAGAACTTGGATGAATATATGAGGTTATTTTTTATGAATTTGTATTAAATTTGGAGTTGGCCAGTATATGCCACTGACACTTCATTTTTCCACACAGTGCGTGGTGCATGGCGTCACTTTACTACAGTGACATATTAATGCCATCGAGCGGTGGAGTTAAACAAGGAAATGGTGCTGAGGTAGTTGGAAGTAGATGATAATAAGCTATTATCATCTTTAATGTGGAAAGCGGAGACGGTGTGACTTGCACTGTGTGCAATGTGAGCATTTCGTATGGCGGAAAGGATATACATTTGATGCGTTGCTTCCCCGCTTGCACCGCTGCACAGCCAAGCAGCCCCGCCACCATTAGGCACCTGGCAACTTGGACGTGCTTCGTGCCATCGTTTCCTCCTGCGAATTCAGCTGTGGTGCCTACGCCAGCGACTCTGGAATCCGGACGCCCTTAAGAAGGGAGTCAGTGCTTCGCCAAGTCTAGCCTAGCTAAGCGCGAATTCGGAGGGCCGGACGTCCTAGCGTGGTCACTAAATCCCGCCGGGCCGCCCGCCAGTCTAGACTTGTGCGAGTCCAGACCCAAAGTCTTGATATGGTAAAATTAAATACATTTTGTTTGCTTGCCCTTCAAATGCAGCCTTTTGATTGTTGTGAAGTTGGCCTGTTTAACACACATATACTGTATACTGTATTTTTTCTTCATAAAATAAAATGACATTAGATTATTAGCCCATCAATTTGTGTTAAGTAGCATGCTTTGTAACGGCTACAGTAAAAAAATAAAGCTCTTGTGAAAAATTAATATACTGGTTAATAATAGCCCTTTGACTAACTCATAGATGTGCCCAAAAAAGGGCGGTTTAAATGGTTTACTTAGTTCAACCACTGTCCACTCACCATATAAAAGTGTTGGGTTAGTGTTGTTAAAATAAATAAATAAATAAAACCTCAATAAAATGCTAAGGTATCAGATCGGGACTCGGAATCGGCCTATCTCAATATAAGGTGACTCGGACTCGGATTCGGGTCCAAGAAAGTGTGACCGGGACATCCCTGCTGATTACAGTATGGAATAAAATGTAACCATATGTATATCTTTTTTTTTCTTTTTTTTTTTACAGTATACATCCATCCAACCATCCATTTTCTATATCACTTGTCCTCGTGTGAATAAAGCAGATTCTCAAAAACTCACATTCACACCTATAGACATACCATGGCACTGTACTGCCTAATTTAATTTGGGTAATTAAGAGTCTTCAGTTTACCTAGGAGGTAGGTTTTTGGACTGCTGAAGAAAAGTGCAAAACGTACAATACGTGGACTACGTGGACAAAGATTGGCTTGCTGGTTGAGGCTGATGGCCTGTCAGAGTGGCTGCCCAGTGCTTGAAAAGTACTGCACCCGTTTAACACAAAAATAAGTGCTTTGAGGTAAAACTGAATTGGCACTATACAAATTAACGGTGAAAATTGCATCAAAACAAATGTAACATTTTACAATCATAAGATTTCCTTCCAGCCATTCATATCAAATGAATAAGGTGAGCTGAGTTTAAATAGCTAACAAATCACACATAAATGGGAAACCTAGTCCCTCCCCCTTTCGAGCATTGGCCTTCCTCTTTCAGAAGAAAATAACTTCCTGTGCTGTACAAGAAGGTTGGGATGACCTCAGTCCCTTAGGTCCTCCTCTTCCATACTCATCCATTTGTGAAAGAAGATGACGACTTTTAAAAGGACAAGATATCATTAAGGGAGTAAGTAGGCTTTCCAGTGGTCTTTTTGCACCACCCCCCTCTGGAGGTAATTCTGATGCATTTATACAGAACTGAAGTGCTTAAGAGTGGGAGGGGCTGTGGTTTAATGGTCCAATAATGTAATGGCAAAGCACAGTTGTCCTCCCAAGATGGTACAAAAAAAGTAACACACTGAGGCTGACCACTTTGATGATTTAAAAGGCAGTTAAAGAGGTGATGAAAAAAAGATGTGCTGGGGTGTCCTGATAGCCAAACAGTTGAGGCCCATGCCACATGGCAGTGGTAACACAGGTCCGCTTCAGGCCAGGGACCTTTATTTTATGTCAAACTGTTCCCCTAACTTTGTGTCTACCTTCATAATACATGCCATCAAATAACAGTAAAATACCAAATGAACAATAAAAAGGAATGCACTTCAAGTGCCTTAATTAATTCCCTGAGATGTACTGAATGTCTCCATAAGAGTCTGAGTTGTAATGAAAGCTCCATCCGCGAGGATTGTTAAAATACTCATGTTCTCACGTGAAAAAAAAACTTTGTATGAACAAACATTTCGTGCTCAGTAACAGATAACAGAGATGATGTGATACGTTTTTAATACCAATAACGTGTCATCATTTTACTTCAATTGCATCAAGACAATTAAATGAATTAACTAATGGATTATCCCTAAATTTTGATATTGTTTGAAAGAACTTGGTCAGGGATATATTTTTAAGATTTAAAAAAAAAAAAAAAAAAGAATTTTAAGATAAAATTAAAAATAGGACTTTCTCCTAATTACAGTATAGTGACTTTTACAAAAGCCTACAATATACAATGCCCATGAGAATGAGCTCAAATACCACCTATCAAAGTGTAACACTGAAACCATAAATTGTAAAATGACATTTATTTAAGTGGCATACCTTCAGCAGTAGATATTTTAAGAGAAAAGGTCAGTAAAACTAGTCAGAGAGTCTCCTTTCAAGTTGAAACAACGCCTTTGCCATTTTTCCTCATTTGTCTTCCTTCCACAAAACGGAGCTCATTGTTTTCGGCAATAAAGAAAAGAGGATTGCTGTTAAAAAACAGCTTGAGTCACTGTCTTTAGAAACTAAAGACCAAGTTCGAAATCTTGGGGTACTAATAGACTCAGATCTGACCTTCAGCAATCATATTAAATTCATCACTAAAACAGCCTTTTACCAGCTGAAAAACATATCCAGACTGAAGGACTGCATGCGTCAAGCAGACCAAGAGAAGCTTATCCATGCTTTTATCTCCAGCAGACTAGATTACTGTAACGGTCTTCTGACTGGACTCTCTCAAAAGAACATGAGACAATTGCAGCTCATTCAGAACGCTGCAGCTCGAGTTCTGACCAAAACAAAAAGATCAGAACATATTACTCCAGTACTTAAGGATTTACGCTGGCTCCCTGTCAGCTGTAGAATCGATTTTAAAGTTCTGCTACTCGTCTATAAATCACTAAAGGGTTTGGGTCCTGAATATATCCAAGAAATGCTGATTGAGTACAAACCCAGCAGGGCTCTGAGATCTAAGACTTGGGCCAACTAGTGGAACCCAGAGTTCGAAGCAAACAGGGTGAAGCTGCATTTAGCTATTATGCTGCACACAGATGGAATAGGCTGCCAACGGAAGTGAAGTCAGCCCCGAGTGTAAATGCTTTTAAATCCAGGTTAAAAACTTTGCTTTTTTCTTATACCTTTGATTAGGGACTTTTAAACAGCTTTAATTAAGTGGTTTTTTTTTTGTTTTTTTTTTTGTTTTGTTTTTTTGTTTTTTTTAGTAAATTTTGTAACCTATTTTTATTTATTTATTTTTTTCCTCTGAATGTTAACTACTGTTTCTTGATGCTTATGTGTTGTCTTTCCTCGTGTAAAGCACATTGAGTTGCCTTGTGTATGAAATGTGCTATACAAATAAACTTGCCTTGCCTTGCCTTGCCTTGCCTTGCCTTCCACATTTTCAGTATGCGCTTTGGCTCAGCATCCGTCATCCTACAAGCAGATGAGCAGCAGCAATACAGAAGTCGACCACATTGTGGGTCCATTCAAAATCCTGCCAACATATTATTGCAACCGGAAAACGGTCACTTACGGGTTGGAACTCAAATACCCCTTTACCACGTGGTGATGTTCTGTAAATGTCATTTGGCCTACTGGATGAAAAGCACCAGATCTTCGCAACAAGTTTAAATAAAGCCCGCAGGATGATGCTGGCTCTCCCAGGGGGACCAAAAGCTGATAGCTTTGAAACAGGAAGGTGGGGGTATATTTTCAAGGGGGGTGCCCAGCATGACAGATCCTGTATGGTTCACAGCTGAGCTTGTTTTATTGGAATGGGTATTCCAAAGGCCCCAAACCAAGGTACCAGTATCTATGTTTTGTTTTAAAAGGAAGCACCATCAGAAAGCTTCCATGAGGAAAAAAAGTTCAAATGGTGCAGATGATGACAGAAAGAAAGAAATGAGGCCTATTATATAACATAAAAGATTATTAAAAAACAAAAACAAAAAAAACAACAACAACAAAACTTGCCACCTAAGTGCTGTGAGCATGACCTTAGACCAATCTGAAGAGACAGTTAAAGCCTGATTTAACAAAATCCCACATAGCGGGCACCAAATTACGTGCTTAACATAATCCGTGGGCTGGTGATGGTCATGTTTAGCATGTATGTACTAACGATGTCACCTTATAATTAAACTCCCCCAAAATGAGCACTAAATTGCATGTTTACTTACTCGTAGCGAATTGTGCGCAATGTTGACAAAGTGTAAAAAGCGACTGAATGAACTCGCTAATCGCGACAAAAATACAGCCGGCCACTCCTCTCACCCACTCGCACATCTGGTCACTGTGAATCTGGTATAAATAGGGAACTACAACAACAACAGAGGCCGGTTTCAAATGTTGCTGTTTTCAAAGTGTATGCTAATCGCCTTAACTGCCGTAGCTATATATTTCTATGTTGGCTAGTTTTGTAATAGTTTGGCTTTCAAACCTTTGTCGGCAAACCTTTTAATGGTAATTTCATGCAATGCCGGTCTCTCTTGTACCAAAGAGACAAAATCATCTTTCCGATCTTCTGCTCAGACAGACATTGTAGGTTCAAATGCGGAGGGTACAGCAAGGGTGACGATGTGCAAAATGAGCGGGGGGGGGGGGGGGGGGGGTACAGGCTTTCCATCACTACTGTTGATCCGCATCCGCCACTTCCTCTTTCCTGCGCGGATTCGTTCGGGTAACAGCCAATCACAGTGATCAAATGCCCCGACACCTGACGGTGATTCAACATGTCGAATTTGCGGGAAACGCCGCACCGATGTCGTCCAACTCAATCAGACTTTACGACAATAATTTATACACTGATCAGATGGTGCATGCTGTCGGTCCAACGCTATCCGACTCCTGACGTCGGATTGGTGTATCTCGGCCTATATACACTTCTCATTTCACCAGAGCTACACTAGGGCCGCTTTGCATACCGGTTTGTGGCCGCCTTTCAGACATGTTATGTAAAGATGCAAAGATTTTTAAGATTGTAAAATTCATCATGGATTTGTTAAATTGCATTCCATGTGTGAAATTAATCAGTTTGACTATATATTTCTTCCATAACGTAAAATTAACTGTATAGCAATTTGTGCATTCCTGGGTGCACCATGTTTAGTAGATTCCACAATTCCAATATTTTGTCATACTTATCTTAAAAAAATAAAGAACTCTACAGCAAACAGCCTTAAAAAAATCTATCTAATTCAAAACTTTTCAGGCTTGGCTTGCTGCCGTCATGCAGGATGAGGCAATTTTACCCACTCAGGATATTCCGGTTCAAATCTCCATTGGAACATCTCTATGTGGAGTTTGTAGGTTCTCCCCGTCCTTATGAAGGTTTTACCCGGGTCTTCACCAACATCTTAAAAAAATGTGTGTTGAAGACTTTTGGTTTATACAGAAAGTGCCCTGGCATTGACTGGCATTCAGTCCAGAGTGTACTTCGCATCTCACACATTATGTTAATTCACCTTGTGATAATAGTGCACCATTGGGACATCAGTTGAACGTGACAAGCAAAAACGCTCAGTTTTATCTATCCATAAAGTGAAGTATTCACTCTTGCTAGAGTCCAAAAGCTGTGTCTCCTCACTAAAAGCCATAATGGAGACAAAATGAGCCTTTTTGAAACTTTTTGAAATGTGCGAACATGGACTAATTGTGATGGCCCGATTTGAAGAATCATGTCATGGTTGAGATAGAATTGCAATGCAGCGCTTCCAACGTCATTATAATCGGAAAAGTCTGCCAAATACAATCAAATCATATTTTACTGTAATTGGAGCAATTGGGTGGTCGAGTGGTTAGCACGTCCGCCTCCCAGTTCTGAGGACTCCGGTTCGAGTCCAGGCTCCGGCCTTCCTGGGTGGAGTTTGCATGTTCTCCCCGTGCCCGCGTGGGTCTTCTCCGGGTACTCCGGTCTCCTCCCACATTCCAAAGACATGCATGGCAGGTTAATTGGGTGCTCCAAATTGTCCCTAGGTGTGCTTGTGAGTATGGATGGTTGTTTGTCTCTGTGTGCCCTGCGATTGGCTGGCAACCAGTTCAGGGTGTCCCCCGCCTACTGCCCAGAGCCAGCTGAGATAGGCGCCAACACCCCACGCGACCCTTGTGAGGAATAAGCGGTCAAGAAAATGGATGGATGAATGGAGCAATTGGTTTCATAATTAAGAGTGAAACGTCACATTGGGAGTAGCTTAAAAAGTATTGTGAATGTATTGTATCATCAGCAGTTGATTGAGATACATATAGTATGACATCAGCCTCAGTGATGGAGAATTCATCCATCCATCCATCCATCCATCCATCCATCCATCCATCCATCCTTAATTACTCCTCACAAGGGTCACGAGAATGTTGGAGCCTATGCCAGCCGGCTTCCTGGCAGTAGGCGGGGGACACCCTGAACTGGTTGCCAGCCAATAACAGAGATGAGCAACCAACTACACTCACAAGCCCACCTAGGGACGCCCAATTAACCTGCCATTCATGTCTTTGGAATGTGGGAGGAGACCGGGGTACCCGGAGAAGACCCACGCAGGCACGGGGAGAACATGCAAACTCCACCCAGGGCGGCCGAAGCCTGGACTCGTGCCGCCGTGATGGAGAATTACATCCCTAATTCCCACATCATCTGTGTACTTGTGGCTTGTCTTGGAGCATTCACACAATTATTAAAATTCTCTCAGTATAGTTAATGAAAATGTAGCCTAACACAAATGTTCACCAGTCATGATGCACTGCGCTGCACTACACACATGCCAAAAGATGAACTCTTCAAAGGTAATGGAGTGAGAGGAACTTGAGACTCCTATTAGGCCTCTACTGGAAAGTGCAGTATTTGATCAGGAGCTGGAAATAGAGAAAAAATGAACGGAAACTAGATCCCACATGACTTATTTTCCTACAGGCTCTCAGCTTTAGGTGTCACTCAGACTTAATAAAGCTCTCGGATTTTCATTTTATCACAGAAAATAGACTGGGCAAAAATAAAATCAGCAGGTTTTGCCCTAATGGAGTAAAGTAATGGCGAGGTGAAACGGACGCAACACATTTTGTCCATAGTAATACTATCAAAATGAAAGCATATTCACTTCTGGAGTTTTCACCGAATCAATTCAAACCGAATATTGGCCTTTTTCCGCAGACTTTATTTCATCATGGATCCAACAAATACAGCACTTTGGCAGTAGCCTGTCACCTTGGGTGATACCAACACAGTCTTTCCACCCGCTCAAATTACAGTATTCTCTAACCCATACTGAACCTCTACCGCCAACTATAACTCTTATTTTATTTCCCCACTTTATACATTAGAGGTACATTACACACATCCCACTAGACAGGATGAGTCCACTTTTACACCCAGGTGTTACATTGCAAGGTTAGGTCATTTAGATGACTATGACCTTTGATGGCTCCATCTTCAATGAAAATGATCTGGTGATCTACCCATTGACATGCACACGAATGCCCTTGTCCTGTACATCCCACACCGTGGCAATAAGGCCAGAGCAATCCACGTGGGAGGCATTATGGAAATATTCATTGGAGAATTACAAATTATAATTAAAAAGGTAAGGCCACATTTCCCCATCTTAGCTAGGGAGGGCGTGTACATGGATTAGGTCCAGAAACTAAAGGGGAGTTTTGAAAGGAAAAACTAAGAATATGCACTTCGTTTTCACCGCATTTACTCTCCTGCTGCTGTTCATCATGGCGGATGCTTTGCTTTTAAAGACATTAATTAGATCAAATAAAGTGAGAGGAAAAAATAAAGTCCCAAGTGTTCTGGTATGCAACTAATTATTCTGGAGAAGACAGATGCTAAATTGTGTTTGCCCATCAGCGCTAAGACTTTCTGAAGATTTATCGTTCATGTAAATCATGAATAAAATATTTTCATGTTGGGAGAAAATGTTACATCTGTTTGGCACATCGTTTACTCTGATTGAAAGAAGAAAAGCGTGACAATCTGACCTACAGAGTGGACACAATGCATAGTATATTGGCAACACGTCATTTGCGGAATATGCAATTTATAACTTTTGTTTAAAAGCAAACTGCAATGTTGCTCAATAATGCTCTTACCAAAATAACTTCATTTGCCATAATTTATATTTTTGAAGGACATGCATGTGTGTCATCCTATGGTGTACTCTTTAGTGAGTAAGTTAAGTCAGTCAAGCAGCACTAAGTGTCATAAGGATCACGGACAAGGCGATGCTGGTGGCCGAGGTCAGGCCAGCAGCCACCAGGACGGCAGCGTCTCCAGTCGCCCCTAGCGACCATCACATCGGCATGCTCCGGAACAGACAGGCCTGCTCGCACAACAGATGGAACTAATGATGCGAAACAAAAGAGATCATCTCACCGTAGTCCTCCAGGAAGCCACAAAGAAAGGTTCAGAAGTTTGAATGATGGGATGGCAGGGACTGGATTTACAGCATTTTTTTTTCTTGTTTTCTTTTTTTAAATAAGAAAAGGCATTCAAAGTATTTCAATGACACAGATGTAGAAATAAAACAAATGCACAAAAAACTGATTGTCAGAATGTGTTCTAATGGCCATTGCCTTTTCGTTAACAAAAATACATTCCACCATCAATTATAATACAGATAATATATATATATATATATATATATATATATATATATATATATATATATATATATATATATATATATATATATATATATATATATATATATATATATATATACATACACAAAATATACATATTACGTTAAAGTCAAAATTTTGAAATGTAAGTATGAACATGAAACCTTGACAAGATCTAAATCATATGGTGATCGCTGTTAAAACGGCAGCTGGACAACAATAATTCCAGTGTATCACACAGATTCTCTCAGTGGAATAAAAACAATCTGAACGTGAAATTGAAAATTAAATATACTGTCATTTATTCATCTCATGTGCACTTGTTTGACAGCAACGCCTTGAGTCAGTTGGAATAAAAATGGCATATATGCCAGTTGTGTTAATTTTGTTCATAAAAACTAAGAAACTATTTTTGTCAATGCACATTTTCATTAGACTAGATGAGACTAAAACCTACAATTATAAACAATAAGTGGAACTAAATCAGCATGCATTTTCTTTGACGAATGAAGACAAGACTAACATGTTATTCACTAACCAGACTGGGCTAAAATCTATCTATTTTGATTCACGAACAAAGACGAGACATAAATTATAGGATCTAATCCGCCACTAGCACACAAATCTGCAGTGAGCGTGCGCAGTGTGCACAAACACATGGGACAGACAGGAGGTGAAGACGTGATACTGGGAGTCCTCGAGTTATGGCTAGCGATGTACCCTGAATTTCGACTTAAGTCAGATTTCACCATTAAAGTCGATATTTACATCAAAATACTTCATACAGTAATTTAAAAATAAAATCGTATTTGCATGACCCGGAAGGGTCGGAACCAATTTTTTTCTGCACGGGCATTATTTGCTAACAGACAGCATAGCGGAGCTAATTCAAACTTAAACACAGAAATGTGACGCGCCTGATGCTGATGACGAGCCGACCTACTTGATGGACATCTGCTGCTGCAGATAACAATAACACAAATTCAAATAACTTTAAAATGTTGTGATTATTGTAAAAAATTAACAAAAAGAAGGTGCTACGGATGAGGCGCGGGTGTCGTCGAAAGTCGAAACGACGTAGGTCGCATACGACATTAACTCGAGGACTCCCGATATATGGGCACATTTTCGCAAGATTGAACTGGAGAAAAACAAAACAAAATGTATGCTTAATTTTAATTGAAGGGAAGGAATTTGGACACAAGGTAGCTGAAATAGTAAGTAGAAAATTTTGGTGGTTGTTTAAAACGCAACATTAAACCAGTGGCTGTAATGTTCCAACAAAAACATTAAACCGACCGCAAACTAATGCTGGCAAACTTACTAGCTGGAATATAGCGATAGTAGCCACTTGTTGATATAACTGTGTGTGAAATTAAATTTGTATTAACTAAGGTACGCAATACTGGTCGGGCATTTCAGTTGGATCGCAAGTTTAGTTAAAGCAGAAGTAGGAGCTAATCTAGGAGCTGCAAGTGAACTGTCGTTGACACAAATCACCTGGGCAGCTAAACATGGATGCAAACTAAAACTGAACAAACGACAACAATTCATCTTCATGAAATGAAATAAGATCCTATAATTCAAAAAATTCTTGAGACTAGACTAAAACAGTTTTTGTTGACTAAATTGAGATAAAATCACCACTATATGCCAATGCTTCATACAGTGTGTGCATCATCCTTTGGGTTGGCTTGTATCAGAGTTGTAAGCAAACTGCTGGGTCCTGAACTGACAAAAAAAAAAAAAAATCAAATTTGATCAAAGGACATTTGCATATCCTGAGGGATAGGATTAGATTTAGAGGTCATCGCTTATGAGCCAGTCCTCTGCAGAGAGCGATGTAATGTTTCTTTGTCAAGCACATTCAATGGAAAGCAGTCTGTTTTCCAAGTCAGACAGTCACCGAGATGAAGAGCAGCGCGAAAGCGAGTGTGTGAACGGAGAGGCGAGCCAAACACCTTGGGATGGGATTTAACCAGGAAGGAGCCCCATCCCATGCCCATCCACAGATGAAGAGGATCCCTGGGAAAAGTTCAGCTCCGACACCGACACAAAACAGCAGAGCAAGGCCTGTATTAGAGTCAGGTTAGGCGAGATAACCCTATCAGCACGATCCCCGGGGGCACCACGTGCAGGCCTTACTGGCAAGTAAAGCTACAGTTCCTTGACTCCTTGGCACATTAGCTCTTAGATTACAATGACCTTCATTATATCAGCTACCCTTATTACAACACGTGCAAGGCGTCTTTCCCTTGGGTGAAGCGCAGTGGGGGAAAGCGTCAAGGAAAGCAGTGAGAATCACTAGAGTGCATTAAGTGGAGAATACCGCAGCTCAAACTTGAAGTGTAAAGTATCATTTACACCTGTCAAACAAAGTTTGAAAATGATGTCTATTGGAGTGGTTTGTGCAGGGCCTCGTGTCACATCCACTTCTGGAAACCTACATAATGTGTGCAGGATTTGATATTGAAACAGGATCTCTATACATATTTACAGCAACTGAAAACTATTGATAAAACTTCTCTACTTCAGTATCATGAGGTTTAAATTCTGCCTTCCTGCATGGTATAATTGGACTGTGATTGGCCACTATTTCAGACACTTTATTGTAGCAGCACCATTGACTGGTCGTGATGTCTCTCAGTGAAATGTGACAGTAAAGTCACATCAAAACGGATCTGAAATTTGACTCAGTCATAACTGCATTTCCAATTAAGATGCTATATGGAATATTTATTATATGTTTGGAGAAGTACATCTTTAAATGTGTATTTTCTCAATAAAGTATAGTTTGTAAGAATGCACCTCCCCAAACAATACTCTATACTATACAATATACAGCAGTATAGCCAAACGTATTGCCAATGACAGTATTAAAAAAACAAAAATAAAACTGTAACTTCATTATAGATTTATAATGAGCAGCAGTGCCAAAAACAAGTCCCACAGCAAGGCAAACAGGCACCTGCTGAATGCTCTCTGCTCATGGGTTTTCATAGCTTAATTAATCCAGGCCTTAGGGTATCATGACTGGTGCATGCTGCTTGTGTGCATGTTGGAGACAATTATGTTGTTCCACAAAACAGAGGTGCAAGTTCAAACCATAACAGACCAACCAGTAGTTCACATAAGAGGTAGCATTTTGGCTTTTGGTGAAAGAAATGTCACTGACCTAATAATGTGTTCTTAAAGCCCCAGTGTGTAGCTCACGACCGCCATCTATCGGTCAAACAAGAGAATGCAATGATTTTAAGCACACGAAGTACGGTGTCCCAGAGAGACCACACTTCGCCAGCCTACCACCGAAATTCACCAGAACAGAAGCGCAAATGTGATGACGTAAGTGAATTGCATTTGTTGAGACATACTGTACAGATCCCGAAATTTGTGATTTAGTCATTTAATTTCAGAATTAATATTTTTGTGGCATTGTTAGGAAATACTGTACGTCAGCTATATCTATGTTCATATTTGTTAGTGCAACTAAACCATGCAACAGAGAACACAGTTATGTTATATGTTTTATAGACATTTGGACCATCTCAACGAGGGCGTGGAGGGGGCGAGGGAGATGACGAGGAAAGAGAACGCGGTGTCATGTAACGTACAATTATGTCAGCACTGAAAAATAATCCATTCGAGCATGCATGTGAATGGCTCAAAACATACCTTTGCTTGGAATATGTGGTATTTAGATTACATCGTTTGCTGATTTGTTTAGTATATCGTACAAAATAATGGTGTGAACTGAACTACACATTTGCAACTCAGACTCGTAATTCCCCCCGTGTCTTGTTGCTACTAATCACTCAGAAAAGTGCTGTTTACAAAAACATTTGAAATCCTTTACTCAGATATCGATTTGTCGCCATATTGAACAATTTTACCCAATAAATATCACTAAGCAACTTAATTAGTTTTGATTGAAGATACAACAGCTTCCTTGTACTTCGATGTGCAGGAATTTACATGGCTTTCACAAATAGTCTTGCTCATGTAATAATGTACTTCATTGGCTCAGTGACTTTCAGTTCATTGTTTGGTACCTCATCTGACATACAATTGTTACCTTCTTGCAGAGACTCGTACAGGAAATGACCATGGAGGAACATGAAGATATCCAAGTCCAGCTGATAGACTGACACCAAGAAATACTTTTTGACACATTGCTGGCACATCAGCACCACCATGATTTCCTGTACCTGGATCCCAGACTGCAGCACCTTGGTGGACTTGTAGCAAATAAGTGACACTTTCCCAGATCCTCGAGGACAATACAAAGGTTTTTTACCTGGCATATAATTAGTCCATGTCTGACACTTGTTGTTGTAGTTTGTATAACTTGTATATTGTTGTTGTGTGTTAATTTGCACATTTTGAATAACTAAAAAATACTATTTCTTTTGGCGTCAACATGCAGTGTTCATTCGACACCTAACCTAACACTATTTTACATGACCAGAAATGTAAAACATCAAAAGCCTGGAGAATTATTATAAATGCTTGCAATGACAAGTAATTCTTCATTGGCCAATGAATGTAAGGTACAGTACATGAAAATGAATAAATAAAATAAAGTAAAATAAAAGTCTACATGAAATGAACATGTTAACTTAAAAAAAAAAAAAATGCTGTTAGAATATAATGAGCTACATGAATTGCAGTTGTTCCAGAAATTTACCAATACGCTGTGCATTTCAATATATGGAAAATAGACATACAGGTTTGGGCCAAAAGTAGTGTTACAAAGCAGGTATGTGTTGTACACAGCTAAAATATCTGATTACCTCAATACCTTGATGTTTGTTTGTTTTTTCTGACATTGTCCCCCATTAACATTGCAACATTCCTCAAACTCTACCGAACACAGTATGATCTGTAACACGACTTTTCGCCTACTCTATGATGTTATTGGGGCAAAACTAAGGAATGATTGTCCATTGATTGTGTGAACAGACTGCAGTAATAATGAAGTCACTTCAATGTTTGCTGGTTTTATTAAGTTTGACATGCTCCTTGACTGCACTAGTACATGTTATGGAGTGAGGGCATGTTCCCACCAACGATGATATCATATTCTTCAAAGGCTTGCTGAGGAAAGTGAGGGAGGAGTCACTCCATGGCTTCAGACACCTGGTCAGCAGGTCCTGTGTAAAACAAGTGGTGCTTGTACATGTGACCATTCCGTATTGCTTCACACAAAAAGTTAATGTAGTGTGCAATGCCGTCCATATGTAAATGACATACCAAGACGTCGGCTGACTTCAGTTTGTTGCAGCTCAGATATGGTAGGTGGAGATACTGGTGGTACAACACCGAAGCCTTCTGGGGTCCTCCATTCAAGTGTCCTCATTCGGGGCATTCCAATTTGGTTGCTGACTCTCCCGTTGATATTTTTTTTTCTTGCAGGTTGGTGATGTATTTAAACGGTGCATGAATGCTTGTATACATCAGAATATGGTTCTGGAACCCCTCAAGTTTGGCTGTTGATCTAGTGTGACACAAACAAAAACAAAATTATAAAATAAAATAGAATAATTGATGATACTACTATATGTCACCAACTTTCCAACAAAGCCCCCAAAATAGAGGTAAGATCTTTAGTTTTGGGGCCCAAAACATTGTATTAGCTAGATAAAAGTAACTTGACTGCATACTGCATAGAATATGCAAAGGCTGCTTGCTTGTCGAGTTTCCGTGGAAAACGTAGCAGCCTGTAAATTCTTGTGCACCCAATTACACAATGGACCGGTACACACTTGAGTGAGAGAGTTCAGACTCTAGCAGTGCTTACGGTGCAGCCAGCATTTAAGTCCAGAAAGTTATTCACTGCCGAAAATTAATTTCGAGAACACTATTTTCACCAACCACAACGAAAATAATAATTTTCAACTCCTCCACTAATACAGTATGCTTTAGATTCTCCATTGAAGTTATGGGCAAATATACCTCCGAAATCACAGTTACATTACATTACACAATAACTTGCGCATTTACTCTGAATATAACGTGCCAATTTTTTTTTTTTTTCAAAGCAATAAAGTAGATACATAACGAAATCATTCGAGTGGTGTGGCGTTGCTAATCAACAGCTACAGTGATCGTAAAACAATGGTACGAACATCGCATTAATTAGTACGGTGCATACTTTTTCTCTCGCTCTCAAAACGTAAACACAAATGTACTCTTACTTACCGGTCAAGTAGAAAGCAGTCGAAGGCACCAAACCTAGTCTGTTCCTCATTTCTCTCCGTCTGGCAAATGCAGCTACAATATAAACTCTTGTTTTGTCGCGCTGAAATAAAATAAATTCCCAAAGCAATTGTGATGCTTGATAATGCTCTCTTCGGGGACCGGAAACTCTTCTTCTTCGTTTACATGCGGTCGCGACACAAACCGGACGTGCGTCTGCAAAGGCGTCCCAAAAACGCGTTAAGAAATGGATTGCTGAAATTTGTCTTTGACGGCACCCGTAGCAGAAAGATGGCGGCGAAACATGGCGGACACTAGAAGGCGCGGCGCGGCCATGTAAAATAATTAGTGATTTATAGACTTACCGTTATATTTTAAAAAAGTATGTTTATGCGATACAACTTATTTACTACTAACACAAACATTTGTTTTTTTTAAATTAATGACTTTTTATTTCACCACTAGATGCCACTGTATAATACTGAGTGTACCTTTAATATGATATTTTTAATACAAATTACTTGATATTTGACTGATGAAATGTATGCAGAATAAGTAATTATGGTCTTCTAAAGACACTGGAAACATTAAAGTGGACATATTGATTAAAAAAAAACAATACGTGGACTTGGGCAGTTATTCCCAACCAGGGTGCTATGGCACACTGGTGTGTCATGAGGCATCACCAGGGGTGTCACGGGAAATTACCCAATTACACTTAATTTGTCTGACAAAATCCAAACATCTTTGTTTGCACCCATCTATGTGCAATGTATATGTGACAAAAACAACAAATTAATAAAATGTTCTTCCACCGAATTGCAGAAGATACAATAACCTGTTGCCAGTCACAAAACAGAATAATTCATGGCTATGGTGAAGCCAATCAAACCGAGCTATCTCTGGGTGAGTGGTGGGGTACACCCTCATAGACAGGTGAATAATTTGTGAAAAAAAAAGTGTCTTCTTTAAGATTTGCCTTACTTTTGAGCGGTCTGCTGAAGGTGACTCTGCAGTCCAATCTGCACTCTGCCATCTGATTTCTGTTGATAAACATGAAACAGTGCATGTCATCACACAAAGCTTTTTCTAAATCAGACATTTCAAAGCGTTTATTCACACCTGGCAAGACCTTTTCATCTCTGTATGCACATGATGATTGCATCCATCCCATATTACAAACCCATGACAGACATTATATCAGACACATTATATCAGTCAAGTAGATGTCTACCTGGCAAGCAAATTATTCATGACATTAAAGTTTGAGTTGTAAATAATCAGAGGTGGGCGTGTCAATGAGGTGGGACACCCTTCCGTCATCGTCAATCCCTCATTATTTCAAGGTGAACCGCATTGTAATCATCAATCCGTCATTCGTCGATTGCTCAGCAAAATGAGCATCTGTCTATGTTTCCATCTTTCGAAGTGGACATCCGTCAATGCTCTATTATCCGTCAATCCAATCTGTCAGCAAAACGGGATGTCCGTTGTTGACAGATTACTGAATGTATTGATGGATTGACAAAAAAAACCTTCTGGCAATGCTTAGTTTGTCAATTTTTCGAAATGAGTTTGTCAATTTTTCGAAATCTCCCTTCAATCGGTCATCGTCAACAAAACGTCCATCATTGACAGATTGACGGACCTTCCGTCAATAGTGACAGAATGCCCACCTCTAAAAATAAACCAAAAATAAAATATTCTGACACGTTAGAGAATAAAGAATTTAAACCATGAAGCTAAAAATTATCACAAAAAAGATTTTTTTTTTCCATTGAAGAGTTCAATTCATGAAAATGTATTTGTGTTCAAAATCAAAAGGGGGGGAAAAAAAGAGACATTCCCATGACTGCTAATTAACAGTTTTAAATAACCATGATGTAAGAGAGTCTTCAATCAAATGAAGTAATTACTATTGCTTATTACATTTTCAATTAAGTCACTATCATAATGCCTTAATTATTAAAAGTTGATACTACTCACAGAGTTGCTCACTACACTTTAGGATGGAGCAATTGGTGTGAGTATGATAGTAGGACAGAAAAAAGTTGTGTTCACTAGTAGATGTCAAAATTCCCACACAAATATAAATTAAACTCTCTGTGACCAACATTGTCTCCCTCCCTCTCCCTATAGGCCATACTGTATATTCATCAGGTAATATCATTACAAATGTGTTCGACATTTCTGGGTGACGATCAAATAACATAGCAACAACGTGATTTTGGCCCATTTAGTGCTTTATTTCACAAAATCCCATTGAAGTACTCATATTGATAATGGTGTTGATGTGCCAAATGACCATTTCATTTAAAACATATATAAGCATTACTTCTTTTTTTTTCTAGTCATTTACACTAAGATGAAAATGTCCACACAGTTGTCGATGTTTACACACAAGGAGCAAAACACTTGTCCACAGTTACACAACAATAGGCACAGACTCAGCTTCACACTTTTTGCAAAACATTACACACATTGATTTGCACACACTACATACATACACACATTTTCATATCTTGACATAAATAAGGATTGTGAGGTTACTTCCTGGTCATTACAAACCACTGGCTTGTCACTGACCATACCAATAAACACATTGGATATTCATATCCACCAAGTGTGGAAGTATGCATATGCTTAATTGAAAATACTTCATTCAGTCATTTTTATTTGTCTACAGATTTTTATTAGTCTAACGGTAGTAGCAAAATCTACCATTTTGTTCTGATTTTCATTGTTGAGTGTTATGTTATTGGAGCAGAAGTTACACTTGGAACAAAATGTAAACACAAAATACTGTAAAAAGCATACAAAACAGGTGCAAGTTAAGGAGTTCATCAGAAATGTTCTCAATCTGGATTTAAAGTCACTTAAGAAGATAGATTATGTTACTGTAATTTGTAGTCCTTTTGCAACAGGTTCCATGTAGAAGGGTGAGAGAAGATAAAAGATTTTTTTTTTCTTCCAAACTCAGTGCGGGCAAATGGAACGGTAAGCAACAAAGTGTGATTTGAACGCAAACGGTAAGAACTATACTTCTCTGCGTGATCAAGTTGAAAATGTAAATGGGCAGTAGTCCAATAATGGCCTTGCAGATACTGTAAAAATGTACCAGTGAGCCAACCCGCTGGTAGCCAATGGAGGCCATCGCACTCAAGAGTATACAGTTCACAATGATGGGTCAAGGCCTTACATTTAGTAATAAACTCAGAAGCATGGAAGACCAAATCATTCTTTGTCAGACATTGAGCTGAAGTATTCAAAACAAGTCTCCATAATCTATAATGGATTAAAAAAAAAGTTGCTGTGACAAGTCATTTTTTTTAACCTTACAAGAAAAACAAAATTTATTTCTGGGGGAAAAAAAACAGTTTGTGGGTTTGTTCTTCTGTCATCAAAATTACCTCTTACATACAAATATCTGTCAAAAAGTCTAGCACATGCTATTCCCTAAAATAGTTTTTTTTACAAATATGTTTTGTATTGGTCACAACAGTGTGTAACTAATTGCAATAGTGTCTGATCTTTTCAGACTGCGTTCGTGAGATGGCAACAAAATAGCATTTTTGTAAATATGTATGTTTTTAAGTGTGTACATTCTGATGGAAGTGTGTCATTTGTGGCAATATTTTTGAAAAAAAAAAAAAAGGATCCCTGTTTTCAAAATTGTGGGTAAATCGTTGAAAAAACAAACAAACTGTAAAACAAAGGTAAAATCAAATGGGCACAGATACACTTTAAAAAAAAAATAAAATAAAAAAATAAAAAAATAAAAAAAAAAAATAAAAAAATAAAAAGCTTCAGCCAAAAAACACCCTATGTGGGCTTCCTGAACCTGAAAATCTTGAAAATGATGTACTTATTTTTAAATTTCTTAAGGAAATTGCTCAACAATGTTGTAGATGTTGAGTGTAAAGGTACAATGGATTAGTCTCATATGTCTCGCCCGGCTGCTCTCTAATCCAAACATCTGAGGTAAACATAAGACCAGGTGAGACAACACAACTGCCTGAGATTCTTCGGCAATGCACAGAGATCTCTTTACAGTTATACCCATGCGGCTCCTACATCCAACTTGTATGACACGTCATAATTGCTAAATATGTGTATTTCCTGCCATCCTAAATATATATATATATACATATATATATATATATATATATATATATATATGCTTTAGAAAACGTTGCCTCGTTTGTGATCAGTGCACCGTTAACATTGTGTGTGTGGGGATTGGATGCTGCTGACCTCGACTCAGGGCGGATAGGGAGTATACTTCAAAGACCTCTTCAATTATAGTGATACACCTTACAACGAGGAATCAGAGTCTGGGGACAATGAGTGGGCACTCATATCTCTGGGGCTGAGGTCACCAAGGTGGTTAACAAGTTCCTCGTGTGGTACGACCCGGGGGGTGGAGAACACCCACGCAGATTTCCTCCAGGCACCGGATGTTGAGAGCTTGTCTTGGTTGTTACGACTCTGCCTAATTGCGTAGTCATCGTGGTCATCAGGCAGAGTGCCTCTGGCTTGGCAGACGGAGGTGGCCATCCCCTTTATCAAAAAGGGGCACCTGAGGTTGCCCAGTTCAAATCTGGCACAAGACGTGGTCTAACTCTGTGCAGGGGCAGGCTAGACGAAGTTTGGGTATTTTTGCAGACCCATGCAAGTGGGTGCAGTGTGGCACATTTAGAAAAGGGCATTTTGTGCTATTGTGGGAGTGAATACAGTCAACTTAATTCACCGCTAATCAAAGCATGTCTTCTCATTTCCTTTAAATGGAGCGCATGAGACGCGGATATTCATTGAAATGAAGAGAAATAAACTGATTTGCTTGTGTCCTGGGGTGGATAAATGTGGGCAAAGCACATTTATAAGGAACCTGAACCCAGAAATGTCATTTTCAGTTGAGAATAAGTGGCAAAATGGTCGCCTCAAGTGGATTTTGCTGCTTAACATATTCCAGAATATCGTGTTTAGACTACTGGAGCCGCATACAAAATATTATGGTAAAGATTTTTTTTTTTTTTTTTTTTTTTTTTTTTTAATGGTGTTGACTTCACTTTTAACAATACAGGTTAACATAAACTATTTATTCAAAACACTCAATTTGAACTAAAGCATGTTAACCATTCAAGTCAGTTATGTACCAATACAATCATAGAGACTTAAATCAACACAAATGATTGTAAACCTGCAAAATTATGTATCTTATGTTACAGTTTTGACAATATACTCAAGGTCTGGAGAAATATGCTTAAACTTTGATCAAAAAGTGAGAATAAGGTGTTACTGACCGTGCATGCGTGTGTGTGTGTGTCACTGCCAAAGAATGCTGCCAACATTGGTTTCTGTGTCTCTCACCTCAGAGAGAGTACAAGAGGTGAAAAAAAAATAAAAGTGCATTCATTGCATCTTTTCAGATAGGGCTTATTTTGTAAGAAAAGAATATCTTGATCATTACGGAAAAAAACAGGTTTTGATACGTTACGGCATGACTGCTTTTCAATACATTTTTCACACATGACCTCACAGCTTGCAAAAGAATGTACACACCCAGGAAACAGATACTTGAGGCAAAAACGCTAACAAAAAGCAAAAACAGAAGCATTTCACAAGTGAATGAGGCATGTTCTTCCAAGGTATCTGCTTTACAAACAATATTTCCATTACAGCACTAACACCTGAAATGCACAGAACTATATACAGAAGAAGAAAAATCCAAGTCTAATTTAATTATCTTGAAATGCGACAAAATAAACAAAAATCATGACTTACTGAATGACTACGTGTCAGGTAAATCTGAAACTTGAATTGTTTTACATATATTCAAGTGAAATGGGGGGAGCAAAGAAGGAAGCAACAAGTTGTTTTTTTTTTCTTTTTGTGGTACTATTTCACTAGATGTTTTGCAACTGTTTTTATAAGGTGATATTTTCCACAAGGCACACTTAGTAAAACACACAGTAAGGCAGTAAACACAATCTGGAGCCAAGTGACTTGCTAAAGCCTTGTCAGAACATGCGAACAAGGGAAGGTTCTGAAAAAGTGCATATTTTGATTCTCGTGATAAAAACAGCAATCAAAAGGAGCTGGAATATGTTAACTGTTGAGTTACTGACTGTGACTGACCCTGCTGATGTTTTTCCACAAAATTAAAATTCATAAAGTGGCTAGGAAATCACATAAAATAGAAGTAACAAGGTTACAGGTGGGCATTATACATATATATATTTAGATAAAGTAAACAAAAAAAAGAATAGCATTTACATATTGAAACAATTTAAGTCCTTTACTTTTTGTGACATTTGAACTATTGACAGCACAAGTAAAACATGTTGTGGTCATGATGGTGTGCAAGTTATTTCCAAAAAGATTGATATGATTAGAAGGGCAGACTTACTAAGTTACCTTCAAATGAATCGAGTCACCCAAGGAAAAAGCAGAGTGAGGCTAGAGAACAGCATGCATAAGAAAAACAGAAAATCGGAACCTGAGTGGTGAGATTTTCCGAGGTTATGTTACCATCTGTTGCCTTTGGGCATGCTAGATAAATATATTGCAGAGTACAGTATAGACAGTGTTCTGTCACGCGATGTGACTTGTGCAAAAAGGCGTCTACTGTACATGCTCACAATTCTACTGGAAAAATGTGTTCCTCGTGTTGCATTTGCTGACAGCACAGAAAAAGAGTCTTTTTTTTTTTTTTTTTTAGAAGCAGCAAAAAAGTGTTGTTGTTTTTTCCTAAACCAGATCAAATGTTTTGAGTGATATAAAATTAGGGATTTTGACACATCTTGTACCAACATCACACTGCTCACATACTCTGTTTCATCCATGTTTTATGTTCACCAAATTGTTGGTTTAGCCTGTAAAATAAAACCCGGCTGGCTAGTTTCAGCGAGTGTGTGTGTGCATGCGGGAGTGCGTGCGTCCGTGTGTGCGTGAATGGATATGAAAATGTTTACAAAGGCACTTTGTGAAAGCTCGTCTGACTTATGCAGACAATAAGTTTCCATAGCGCAGACGAGTATTTGTCACAAACGTCAAAAGGAATTTTTAGAAATAAAAGTGAAAGATCTCAGTGAATCTGTTATGCGTATGAGGTTAAGTTTTGTGCATTCATGAAAATTGCTATGTGTGAATGTGCATGACAATAGGCTATGTTCATGTGTGTCATTTAAAATGCAGAATGTAAGGAACCAAGCAGGCCCTTTGGTTTGGATCACTCACAAAAAGTGAGCACATCCTAAACCTTGAATTAAGGTTTGTGCTTAGACACATTACTGTACACATATTTGAAAATAATTACGGTACTTAAAATGTACAAAGACTGGCAACTATGAGTACTCGCAAAAAAATGCTTCCCTTCGGATAGTCTGCTGGCGCGTCCGCTTAAAATGGGGAAGTTTTTCTCTCGTTTTTTCTCAGTACAATTTGACATTTAGCCTGTTGACCAGGGCTTCGGGCGGACATTTTCGGCATAGGTACCGGAGGGAAGGTGGAAGAGTGAGAGGGAAAAAAAAAAATGTCTGACTTGAAAAGTGTAACATGACAGCCAAAGTGGAAACTGGTGCATTGCGCGAGTGTGGCCCCCGGATACATTTTTTCAGTTCAAACATGTAGTTAAGGCATAAGAAAGATGACAAAGTAGAATCTATTTTTACGAGTGGCATTTGATTGACAGTTGAAAGTTGAGTGGAGGGTGATTTCAACGTATTCGGACTCCCCCACAGCATTTGGGAGTGAGGTGAATATCATGATTTCTCCATGTATAACTTTGCGAGTTTATTAATCATTCAAATTTGGTAGGACTATTAATAGCACTCTTCTCTGGGGATTGTCAAATGTAAAGGATTTAAACTTTAGTGCATGCTCCTCACCTGGACGCCCCAGGGATGACCCAGGACTCGCTGGAGAGACTGTCTCTCCCGCCGGTGGAGCTGGTTGAAGTGGCTGGGGAGAGGGAAGTCTGGATTTCCCTCCTAAAGCTGCTGCCCACGCGACCTGACCTCAGTAGAAGATGGATGGATGGCTACATCCATGAGCGTGTGCGTGACACGTGTCATATAAGAAACCCGCCCATGATTATCAAGCCATTTCTTTCAGGGTTTAAATGATCACTTTAAATGATTTGTATATTACTTTGTTTAAATTTCCTTCTAATAGTTGCTCCATGATGCCAGATGTTGAATTTGGCTCCTCTTATCTCTGTGATATTAAATATCTGCCCCTAAGCCTCACTTAAATTCTAATTTAAAAACAAATTTAAACGTATTTGTATTTTTAATGCAACAAAATAAAATGCGCATTGGGCCTATTTTGACAATAAAATTATGTTGGTATCAGTATTTTACGGAGCAAACATGAAGCAGAAGCTCCTTGTATATTACTATTTACAGTTACTGGGAGAAATCATCAACAAATATGGTGTACATATTCTGACAGTTTTAAGGTTCAAAAGTAAAAAAAAAAAAAGAAAGAAAAATAGAGCTCTAAACTCATGGGTAGAACATACGTATAACTTAATAAAGCAAAACTAAGCAAATTTAATTTACATATGCTACATTATTGTGATATATAGATATCATAATGTTTGTTTGGAAAAAAACTAATAGGATTATTAGCATATGTGAGGGAAAAAACAATTTGAAATTTCCACCAAGCACACCTAATCTGTTGATTGAGTGAGACTGAATTGGTGTGACTTTTGAGTCCTTCCAATTAAAAGAGATGCAGTCGACGGTGTGTACCAAATACGGACATGTTAATTATGTATGCCAGGAGTGGTTCAGACCTTTATTGGAAAATTTACACCCGTGCAGTGATTTATATAAATCAGCATTGCCCACAAAGCAGTAAAACTCTAATTGTTTCTTCCATTTTGAAAGTCTGGCGTCCATTAAGGATGCAGTGAGTAATAAAAAGGACTTTTAATCAATCCTCTCGTTGATAAGCTGATGTGTCTTTTACCTGACAGAGTTACCTTATGTTGATTTCCTTTTCATATGTTGATTTATTTTTCTCTTATTTCAGCATTTGTAACAACATCTTAGTAAACCAAGAATGTGTTTTTTGTTTGTTTTTTCAAGAGGGGGGTTTTGTGGCAGGGGTTTGAAAAAACAATCTCAATTCACAGGAGACCTGTAAAAATGACGAACGACATTGTAATATGAATATTGGTAGCCGTAGTTAGCAGTTTGTTCAAAAATAAATAAAAACTGCTATGTATATGTGTTGCAACAATTTGTCCTTCCAGACAATATTGTCTTTTGACAGTCATTTGGCTTTGTGTACCATACCTTAGAAATGCTAAAAATGTTGCTTTTAAAAATTCCACTATGAAATACATTTTCAAATCAACATTCAAAACTTTCCTGTGTCCACTTCCTGGCAAGACAAGAAAATGAAAACTAACTGAAACTACATCTCAAATTCAGCGAGAATTAGAATGAAAATGTCTTTTGTTTTAATCTTTGTCAATTGATGTATTATTTTCTGTACATCCATAACTAGCGAAGATGCATGGTTAGCAGTAGTTTCAGAATTGTAGTTTATTTTTGCTTTATTACACAACAGAGCCTTTATATATATGTGTGTGTGTATGTATATATATATATATATATATATATATATATATATATATATATATATATATATATATATATATATATATATATATATGTATATCTTGCACTCAAATATGACTAAAACCAATACTAAAACTAATAACAAAAATACATAAAATGAAAACTAATAAACTTGTCTCTAAAACACTAGTTAAAACTAACTGAAGTAAAAAAAAAAAATACAAAATAAAAACTAGCTATTATAACCCTGTTTCCTGACTTTGATCTTATTTATTTATTTATTTATTTATTTATTTATTTTATTTTTTCTGGACAAATGAGTCTTGGATGAATAAACTGGATAGTCATACACAAACTGATATTGGTATTCCGATTTGTAAAATCCATGTAGACTAAGAAGAACTTATGGATAACATCAATAATTGAGACAAAAATGCCCATTTGATCATTAAAATATTAACATGAAGTTGTAGAGTGCCAAGTTAGTTCTTGTCCTTACGTCCAAAGTGACCCTTTTAATGTCGGATTAGACTTGTCGACCCCTTCCCAACCGGCAGCCATGGCCACAGTAAATCCCGAAGACTGCTCATGCCGTAATTAATAAAATTCCCATTACATGCCTTGTGCCCGTTGTTTGCTATTTCAACACCCCATTTGTGCCACGATTACAGTCATTATCAGTAAACGCCATTAATTCTCTACCCGATGCCAGAACTGCATACTAATATACAGTAGTGGGTTTTAAAATCTTTTTTTTCCACCTTTCAAGGAGCTTGAGTTGGAGTGGTGCCGAGAGGTTCCACTCCAAATTTGAAGTCATCTGGTGACTTGGAAGGAACCTTTTGAATAGAGAGGACTGCTGCATCTTTGGAGATAGTTCAAATTTTCCCTTTGATTATTTTCTCTTCCCCTCCAAAATGAATCGCTATTAAGCTTAAACTGAAAATAAAACAAAATGAGCAGACTGCAAAATATTGCTTTCTTTTCTGACTCTATTCCCTTGTGCATGCATGCAAATTATAATACTTATTTATGTAAATTGGGTGTCGTCTTTAATTAGTTTTGCTTGGAGGCATTAAAATACATGTATTTCCCCCCCAAAATGATTTGTTTTGTTGTTCTGTTGAGTTTAAGGTTCAAAATGAATGATTATGCCTACTAAAAAGGTTTATTAAAGCTTGCTTTTTCAGAATATTATCTTCTCCGCCCACTTCCCTGGCAGAGTGTATATTCTGCAAAATCAAAAATCCTCTTCACACAGTACTCAAAGCACCACTCGGAGACAAACACTTCTAAAGGTTGGCAATACGCTTCTAGTTATCAAATAGAAACATTTGTGACAAAACAGTCTTTGTGATGACATTCAAGTGAACCGAAAGTGTGCTTCAAGCTCACACGCTTGCATCAACAATATATACAGTATGCATCTTGGTGTAATGGTGCCAAGTAAACTAGAATGTGATAATGTGTTGATTCTATTAGCATTTTGTTGATACATGACAGAAATACACACTTGGAACATATCCAGCCACGAGTTGAGAGCTGTGTTATTATTCCAATGCTAATACTGATGTAAATTCAGACAGCCTGTCAGCTTCCCAAGACTGAGCTCAATACTGATTTGGTTCCTTATTTTAATATTTGTCTGAAAGGATTTGTAATGTAGTAATAAATCGAGAAGGCTGCACTGTTTTTATGCATTTACAGTTGATTTACAGTCAAGTGCTGAGTGGCTATCAAACAAAAAACTGCTTTATGCCATTATAGAAGGTGTTGGGTCATCTTCAGATGCTATGAGGCTACGTCACACAATGTTTCCAACCACTTTGGGTTCAAAGTGACCAACTATGGATGCTCTTTTTTCTGGAAACAATTTTATTGCTATCGTTAGCTATTCAACATTCAGCAGAGCTGCTGGGATGAGCTAAAATAGCAAGTTAAGATCCCCCCCCCCCCCCCCCCCCTCCCCAGCCTCAAAGTGTGATTTATGACAAGGAAGCCCAAACCATTATAGCATTTTTATTATTATTGTTCTTTCACGGCTAATGCAACAATAGATTTTTGCATGATTGATGCATTACACTAAACATTAGATGATTGCATTACTTTGCATAGAACAGCTAAATGACACAAGATTACTTATTGTTATTTTCCTCTGTGATCTTACTCTAAGTGCAGTGCATACAGTATTTCTTGGCATATATTGATTACCGCACAGGCAGCAGGCATACACATTGAGGAAACCGTGTATACGAATGCGGACATTCTGTAATAGCTTTGATTGTCTGATTTCAACATTGCTTAGCTGAGAAAACTGCCTTTGTTGGATGAAAGTTAGCAAATGTGTAGCAGACCAAACAAAGACACTTTGACAGTCAATCTTTCTACAAATCATAACAATGGGCTCTTGTGTGAAGGACTACTAAATACCACATATAATAAGGACTTGTTTTTTTTGCTTGCCTTCGTTTTGCAGGTCACACCCCACCCATTCTTAGAACATGTTATTTCACAGCATCGAGGCAGAAAAAGTTATTTTGAACCTATACTGCTTATGATATATTGACGGAGTGTCTAGGCTTTTTTTCAACTATATACACTTAGGATCAAAATAACATTAGTGAGGTCACTTGTAAAAAGAAAAGAAACTTGTGTATGTTTGCTTAAAATGTTCATGTACAACAAACAGCATTTGTTGTGAAAACATAGCTTTAGTATTTCTGGTGCTAAAATATTTAAATACAATTTGTCATTGTAAAACCTTGTAAAACAAATCTAATAGTTTAATTTATTTCTCTAGAACTTCATGCTGTATATATATATATATATATATATATATATATATATATATATATATATATATATATATATATATATACATATATACACACACATATATATTATTGCCTTCGAAAAATGTAAGAAATTAGAAGGTGTAAGCCTGGAGAGCAGAATGAACTGGATTGACTGTCTAAGACACCTCCTCCATCAAAATGTTGACTGACAATTCCGGTGTCTTTTGCAGGCATTCAGGCAATGTATTATCATGTCCAGCCCAAAGATGTTGGGCTAAGGGCCAACTGATTTTTTCCCCCCCTACAAGGCGCTCATTTGTGCCGATCTAGTGTGAGCAACACTATAATTACCTGAAAACGTAAACTCAAAGCTATGCCTGACAAAGACAAGAAACTGTAATAAAACACAGCTTTTGGGTTCTCAGCTGTGGTGACTTTTATAAGACACATTAACAGCATGTTTAAAGAACATGGCACCTTTCCATTTGTCTTGAGGAAATGACTTGGAGAAAAACACCTGGCGGCACACAAGTATTACAAGTATTTACAGTCTGAACAATGCGAAGAAGTTGTTTGTTTGTGTGTTTGTGTGTTTGTTTGTTTGTTTGTTTGTTTGTTGTAAAACCGTAAATTGATTTTTGTTATTCTGTTGTTGTTTTTTTTATCAAAGCCTGCATTTCGCCAACAGTTGTGCACCAAAATATGAGCCATTGCAATGAATACAAGTCAACAAAAGAAATTATATGAACTTCAATTTACCATCCTTTTGACAATTTGTGTGTTTTCACAATTTTCACAATTACAATAGTTCAAACAAAGTCTCATGATAGACAGTTATTATCTTTATGATTAACATGTAAAAACCAATAAGATACAAGTGTGAAAAAAGTTTTAACTAGATGTAAACTTGTCCTGCAACTTGTCCACACACACTGTATATATATATATATATATATATATAAAGACATTACTTATATGGAAAATACATAAAAAGAACAGGACAGACAGGTTTAAACTATTACAAACTGTAAAGTCTACTTAATTATTCATTTAATTAAAGCGCCAACACTAACAGTCAAACATTCCAACAATGCACAGGGTGGATAATAATAAATGTTGAGATGCACTGACAATAAATAATTACACAACGAAAGGAAAGGGTGGAAAAATATATCAATGCAGTAGTATAGTAAAGTATAGTATAGTATAGTATAGTATAGTATAGTAATAGGGGGGAAAATATGTGGGTTTTTAAAAGGAAAGTACCAGTAGAGCCAATTTGTGTATTTCAAAAGTATTGACTTAAGTGGATTGTTAATAGGCAAAGGAGACAAATTAACAATTAAAAGACACTTCCTCTACATTCATGTCGCTATCAGCGCTGCGTGACTCAATGGGGGGGGAGAGTGAGGTAAAGTCATTACAATTGCTTAATCAAACCATCATAATGGGATGCAACTTCTATTATATGCCAAAAAGAAACAGGGAACTAAAGTACATTTGTATTAAATAAGCATCATCACTAGGTAAATACTAACAGATCACAGACCCAGAATGTAGGCCATTAGTAAAATATATATACATATAAAAGCAGTTTTTGGCTGTTTTCTTTCTTGAGTTAATTAATTAAAGCACGTCATGCGGGATGGTTGTAAGACACGTCAAAGGTGATCTAATAACTTTATAAGAACTATATAGAATTGGACTTTACAATGAATATGACAGACATACCATTTTATTTTTCTACAAAAAGTTGGAAGAAGAAGAGAAACTCAAATGCCTGTCAGAGTGAGCATACATGAGGTAAATAAGGCAAAGGATGGAATCTGGCATGGCCTAAGCAAAGACATAAAAATATTTTCCCTTGTATTTAATGTCTTCCATAATTCATTGCTAGCAAAAGATAATCAATAGGATCTTAATGAAAACTTGAGCCATATTTTATTTTGCCGCAGAGAAGTCCCAGATCAGCATTTGTAGCCTTGTTATGTGCTGCTTTTCACCCTTGGGCTGTTTGACAGATGTGCATCACATTTGTAAGTACCTTAAATATTTTCTTCATCTACAAACGATTGGTCAAAACATTGCAGAGCTAGAGAAAAAACATCTTGCGATGGCAGCAGTTTAGGAAACAAATAGTATGTCCTTCACATGGAATGGAAATGAGATGAAGGCTAAATATTCATAAACTGACAAATAGTTTTGAAAGTTTGCTCAAGTATCATACATATTCTCCAAGGACTGTCCAGTGTCCATATAAAGTTGTTTATTACTTACACCACAAACCAGTCACAACATAACCCAGTTTTCTGGGTATCTCATCTGAATTTACAGCTAAAGTATTATGATCTCAACAATGACATGTTTTACATTTATGGTCTTTTCTGTGCCAATAATTTATGTTGTAGATATCAGTTTTTTTCTCACACCACTGGCAAATATTTGTCTTTTTGTGTGATAAATAGAATGTCATTTTCCTGTATTTCCCCAAAGAATGGCCTCTGCTAAATCAGTCATGTGTTAAATATTCACCAGGGGCATCATCCACTTGAACAAATAAACACGTCTCCCCTAATAGACTAGACAGGGGGTGAAATGGGTTATTCCACAAGATGGTTGTAGATACCGTAACAAAAGACACGCTTCCCCGAGCGGGAGACTTTGGTTCGTATTCCACCGCCGGTGATAGTAGCCTTTACACAGCCTGATCGATGATCAGCATTGCCAGTTTGCCACATACATGTCACTGTAAATAGTTTGACAGCATAGCAGTTGTACAATGTGTTACATCCGGTAAATTCACCATAAAAAAACCTAGAAACTTTTTAAACAGAAGTTTTGGTTTCCTCCCATTCTGCAGCATCCCCAAGTAGCCCATGAAGGCAGAGTCCTTGGGTTCAATTTAAAACAAACTGAATATGCAAGTTGGGATTTGCGGTGGGAGCCTCTGGATACCTCACGATATGATACGATATGCGATACAAGGCTCGCGATAATGATTATCTCACAATATGACGATACCGCGAGTATCGCTATATTGGTCAGGTCAGTCCACGATAAAGCTAATCAAGACATAAACTGATGTTTTTTTCAAAGAGAAACATTCATGTGAAACTATATTAAAATTGGTGTCCTCTTCACAGTGAGTAATTTCCTGTATTTTTTTTTAAACAAATACAAATGTCTTCCTCACAGAGACAACTTTCTGTGAACAAATTTGTGTCTTAATCACTATTGTCATGCAACATGTCAATCACTCACATTTGTTTCATTTTATGAACTGACACATTTTTTTGTACAACATTGAAAAAGTAAATAAATATATTACTTAAATATTAAATCCATTTAAATCAATATTAATATTCCTCAGAAATTGTGTGCTTCAAAAAGTTTAAACATAAAATATGTTTTCAAACTTTAAAATTGAAGATATAATCCACATTTTTCAGACGGACATAAAAGAGGCTAAAATGGAAAATTTCTTTAACACATTTATTTTGTCATTATCCTGAAACCGAGGGAACAGATGGAAGCATCACGAAGTTTGCCAGCGGATGTACGTGGAATGAAACTAATGGAGTGATGGTCATTTAAGAACCTGCTTCTAGCCTCCAATTGACCCCTTCAATGAGGAAAGGTCCTACCCATCTCTTGATTGCATCCCGGTGTTGTGTCATCAATCCAACTCTCGGTAAAATGCAGACATTCAGCCAAATATTAAGCACTTAAATAAGCTTAACTGTAGTGTCCCGGCAGAGGGCAGACAGTAACGACACACTATGCATGTTTAAAATAGATTAAACAAAAAACATCAACTTTTCAATGGTTGAAATGGTCCAAATCAGCGCTTCCTCCATTGGACTCCATTAGTTTTCAATGAAAAGTTGGTAAAAGGTTACTCGCCGGCCTACCCATAATGCACCGCGTTGCCGAGATGCACACTTCGCTTATAGCAGAGTTGGTAGTAAGAAGTTACATTTACTTGAGTAATTTTATTGGGATTTTTTTTTTTCTAAGAGTAGTTTTACCACACAATACTCTTTACTTTTACTTGAATCAATGTGTGAAAAACAAACACTCCGCTATATTGGGCTACACTAGAGTCATTACCCACTGCCCCATTCATACATTATATTTACTGTATTTTCACATAAGCGCTCCGCTTGACTGACTTTCCGCGCTCTCATTGCTTACATAGGAAATGCGGTTTATAGAGTAAATTCACAATTTGTGAATGGATTGTGCATGTTTGGGCTAACGTGACTGCTTGCACTGTTGTCCGAGCTCAAATTTTTATTATTTTTTTTGTTTAGTTTTTTTTATTTTATAATTTGAAGATGCCAGAATTTGCACATAATTTTCTGTTTTTGTCTGTCTGATGACATTGTTTTTAAAAATAATTCAGACTTTATATTCAAGCAGTTACTCAATACTTGAGTATTCTTTTCAGTTAATACTTTTTTACTTGTACTTGAGTGATTTTTTTTGATGACTACTTTTTACTTTTACTTGACTAATATTATTTTGAAGTAACACTACTCTTACTTGAGTACAATTTTTGGCTACTCTGCCCACCTCTGCTGAATTGAACAGAAACTATTAATTTGATGCGGTTACATATTCTATTCACATTTTAAGGTAACAATTTGACACGACAAGAGGAGGTAGGACTCAGACGCAGAATGTAAGTTGGCCAACAAGGCTGCAGCTTTAATCGCACGAAACTCAAATCGCCTCTCAAGGAGGGAAAAAAGGCTGAACAAAAAGAGCTCCAAACTGGAGATACAAAAAAGGGCACTCAAAACCAGGGACAACAAAAGGCGCTCCCCCTCAATGGCCGGCTCTTGACGGCCCTTCAACACAGAATCCAAAACAAGGGCGGGTGGAAGGGGGCACGGAGGTGGGAACATGACCCACCCATCCGTCCCAGACAAAAAGGCAGTTCAGGAGGGCGTCCATGACGCCAGACGAGAGTCCCGTCGGGACCGTTCAGAAGACCTTCTCTTAGCGCAGGATCAGGTTCGGAAGGTACCAAGGGAATCCCGTGGATAATTTTGACTTGGTAGACCTGGCAGACTTGGCGAGGCGTGGCAGACTTGGCGTGGCAGGCTTGGCAGACTTGACGAGGCGTGGCAGACTTGGCGTGGCAGGCTTGACAGACTTGGCAGACTTGGCGAGGCATGGCAGGCTTGGCGAGGACGGCTTTGGCTTGAACGGCGTGATGCAGAGACTTGGCGTGACCTGATGCAGAGACTTGCCGTGGCTCAGGGTCTTGGAGATGCGCCCGGCGAGACTCGGGGGCTTGAGGCGGTGACTGGCGAGGTTCAGGGGCGAAAGGCTCAAGAGTCACCTGGTTGACTGCAGCTGAGGATGCGCTGGTAGCTGATTGGTCCAAGACGTGATCCAAACAGTCTTTTCCCCATTCCAGTACGTTCCCGGATCGCCAGTCGATGCGGGGGTTGTGCAACCGCAACCAGGGATGTCCCAATACCAATGTGTGTGATGGGGATCGAAAAACATGGAAACGAATGAATTCTTGGTGCTGCCCAATATGGACCTCGAGAGGCTCTGTGATATGGGTGATGCAAAAGAGTTCCTTGCCATTGAGCGCTCTGGCCTGGACGTTAGGGGAAGGGGTTCGATGGTGGCCCGTAGCTGTTTCACGAGGCCCCAGTCCATGAGGCTCTCGTCGGATCCGGAGTCGATGAGGGCTGGCAGGTCTATGGTCCTAGCATGACTTATCCTGACTTGCGTGATTCTTTGAGTCTTAGCAGGACGGGGTGACGGGAAACTCACTGGTGGACCTCTCTTCACGGTGCAAGATCCCACCAGATGACCAAGTTCACCACAATAGTAGCAACGGCCTTCTTGGCGGCGACGCTGTCGCTCCTCGATGGTTAGCTGGGTCCGACCAAGCTGCATGGGTTCCTCGTCATTTCCACTGACCTCCATCGCGGTGGCTGACTGGGGAAACGCATATCGTGAAGACTCACTTGCCAGTGGATGCTGGAGGGGTCCCGAATCAGGTATCCTTTGGAGTCCGCTGCTCTGCTTGAGCTCCCGCCTCCGATGATCAGTGCGGATGGCAAGCGAAATCAATGAGTCCAGGTCGCCGGGTAAGTCATTTGGAAGCAAGAGTTCCTGCATGGAGGTTGTGAGCCCCTTCAAAAAGTGGCCAAAGAGAGCTGTGTCGTTCCAGCCACTCTTGGCTGCTAGAGTTCGGAATCGGATGGCGTAATCATTAACCGATTCTCTGCCTTGTCTGAGATAGCTGAGTTCTCGCGTCTTCTCTCGATCCATGTTGGTTGGATCAAAAACGAGGCGGAGAGCCCTGCTAAACCCGGCTGCGGTTGAGCAAGTCGGGGAGTGCCGTGCCGATTCCGCGGTGGCCCAGTCTCTGGCTCGTCCCGTCAGGTGGGAAATCATGAAGGCCACGCGGGAACGGTCTGTGGGAAATGCCTGTGGTGAGAGTTCGAAGTGAATGTCACATTCGGTCAGGAATGCCTGAAAATGTCCTGGTTCTCCCGAGTATCGCTCCGGGGAGGCCAGTCTCATTCCAAGGCTGGAGTCGGGATCGGGGATTCAGCTGCTTCTGGTTTTGTGACGGTTGGCGTGGAGTGTTGCAGGTGGTTCACCAGCTCCTGCACCTGTCCAGCAAGTTCACCTATCCGGGTGGCCATGGCTTGCTGGACCTCCTCCAGGTGCGACAGGCGGGCGGCCTGTCTACGTAGTGCAGCCTCCAACTTTCCTGCTGGGTCCATGCTGGCCGAAGTGTACTGACACGACGAGAGGAGGTAGGACTCAGACGCAGAATGTAAGTTGGCCAACAAGGCTGCAGCTTTAATCGCACGAAACTCAAATCGCCTCTCAAGGAGGGAAAAAAGGCTGAACAAAAAGAGCTCCAAACTGGAGATACAAAAAAGGGCACTCAAAAACAGGGACAACAAAAGGCGCTCCACAAGGGAGGAAAACCAGGGCAAACTAAAGGAGCAAGACAAGACAAGGCAATGCAAGGCAAGGCAAGGCTAGGCTAGGCTAGGCTAGGCTAGGCTAGGCTAGGCTAGGCTAGGCTAGGCTAGGCTAGGACTGTGGTACGAGGACTGTGAGGACGCTTCCATGCACTGAGATGTGACACTTCGGCAACTAACTGGAGAATGAAGGTGGCTTTTATTGTCCGGGTTGATTGGAAACAGGTGGTGCTGATCATGGGCGTGGACCGGTAATCATTGAGCTGCAGGAAGGGTAAGTGACCTGGGGTGAGAGTAGAGTCAGAACTATCAAAATAAAACAGGAACATGACTGTAAAACAAAAGCATGAACCGCCACTCTGGTGGCGGCGTGACACAATTCTCTGCCCACCAATCGACAGACAGCAGCATGTCCAGCTCCACCCTTACAAAGTTTTTTTTTGTTTTTTTGTTTTTTTTTTCATCACCTCAAGATGGATGTTTTTTTCTGCAGTTGAGTAAATAAACACCCAGGCCACAATTTGAGGAAATACAGTGTGTGAAATGCATAGAATGTTACCTACTATTAAAGTCCGTATTCCCTTCATGCTTCCTCTTCCTGACAAATTTTATTATTGTCTTGAATAATTAAATCAATAACAAAGAAAGAATGTGTACTGTAATTGTTCATGAAAGCAACTTGCAGACTGACTAGTGAAATGTAATGCTAATTGTTTCCAGTGATCCTTGTCAATGTACAGGTTCTGGTATTGCTCTGGTTCCCGTCAACTATCTATGGCTACAATTAGATGGGAAAAGGTCATTTTTCATGCTCGGAAAGGCATCCTAATGAGCTGGTCGCCACCTATTTAACACTTCTCTCCATTCCAATAAAACAGACTTTCCATATCCACCAGACGGCACGATTCACTTGAACTGGAAATTCAACGAGATGGTTTTGTTTTGTTGTCTCATGGAGACTTGTTTAATGCCTGTGTTCAGAGTAAATTTATCAACAACGACAACAAAAAAAACAATAACGTTTTAAAGGTCAGGCCATAAAATACAATATTGTCTGTCTTTACGGTGCCAAGAGCATTATTTATAGTTAATGCCAACCTGAGCATTTTCATGTGCAGGAACATTATTTCTTGGGGGGGAAAAATAGCCATGAACTATCTACTGCATATGACATTACATGAGTGTACTGTACAGTATTGAGAGCTGTCCATTGGCTCGATGTGTTTTGCATTTGGATTTGCATTTTGAGCCAGGGGTGAGAGGGTGGAGACACACTGGGCCGACGACATGTCAGCTGACACCACGAGTAGCGCATGGGCGCAACCATGATCAAGTGAATCCTAATCACAGAATTAATATGCCTCAAATGTGTAAAATCAGTTCATTCTTTTCTGCGTGTTTCATGTTCAACCAGGAGCACATGTGATTTGGCATGCCTTCATAAAACACTAAGGCTTCCATCAGTCACTGATTATTGCAATGACGAACTAAAATCCCTAAACACAAAGGAACCGGCAGTGCATTGCTTTAGCTGTCACATTTAACTAGTGAGAGTGACCTTAGCCTATGCATGCTGAAGGAGGACGAATCATACTCAATTAGACACAAATATTCCATCAGACATGCGTTCAGTGTTGATTAATATTAAACCGCAACTCCTGTCTTTCCATTTTCAATTTATATCTGCAAATTCCTCACCAATAGTTTTGAATATGGGGTAGAAGTGACAGTAGGCAGCTGCAGAGGGGCTGTCTGCTTTGTGCGTGACGACTGGCTGAGTGGGGCGGCGCTCAACTACCACTCGTCTCGCCCTTATGGCACGCCGTGTTTACGCCGATCCCCCAGGCCATTTGTTTGCAGCACTTCCTTAGCCCACAGCACCATGCATAATGCACGAATGAAAATGTTAACAGTGGCAAATAAAATCGGCAAGGTGCCCCCACAAATCAGGGCAGTTTAGGAGCACATTTAATCATCCATGCGTTGAGCACAATGCATAGCAATTAATTGTGGCATTTCAAAGAAGACCCCATTTTTCCAGGATCCTTTCAGCTCCTTGCACATTTGCACCGGCACGTGCTGCAGACCAGTGACACGGATCTTATTCTCAACTAAATGTATGTGCAGCTCGAACAGCAGTGGCTCTTAACCTGGGTTCGATCGAACCCCATGAGTTCGGTGAATCGGTCTCAGGGGTTTGGCGGAGGTCAAGACACACACCTGACTCATATATTCATGATGATACACTCAGCTTGGCCATCGTTGGTCACGCTACATTTTTTTGTCTATCTGTGCTGCAGGGAATTTGGTGCACTCAGTTGACTTGTAGCTCTTGTAATGATACGTCGTGTGATTTCTTTATTATTGTACTCCCTTCATACGAACTATGTATAAAAAAATAAAATAAAAAAATAAGAAAGTGGCCAGATGAATATGTCCAATATGAATTCACATGTATAACGGAGAGTATGGTGTTCCACAGGGTCACATTTTGAGGCCTCATGGGAGGCAAGTTGAGCAATTCTAGTCCAGAACTAGCTATCTAGAAAAACTAAAGAAACACTTAAGGTGCTACAAGAAGACAATGCTTTCTGAATTCAAGGTGAAGAGAGTCAGATTCAATGAAAAGGCTACACTCCCTGTTCATTTGTTCACCACTAAACTATAGCTATGTCTTGAATTTGAAAAAAAACAAACATTTTGTTTTTTCAATAGAAAAGGGTTTGGTGAATGCGCACAAGATACTTTACCTCCAACAAGATTAAGAAGCACTGTCTTAAGCCTGGTTCACACGGCAGGAGAATTGGCCCGATTTTAGCCCCGAATTTTCCCTCCCGACAATCGTAAGGACGCGCCGAGACGCAAGAGATAATCTTCACAGATAATCCTGCCGTGTGTCTTGTCACCACACAAAGCGCCTCCCAATATCGGCGCTCGGAAGGACCCCCGACTTGAAATCGGGCATATCCAACATGTTGGATTTTTTTGGCCCGATTTCGCTCCGCGCAGCAGATTGACGGTGACGTGCAGCCAAACAGAAAGCGAGCCAGCGAGGAAGCCGGTGGGGAATCCAAAATCAAAACAGTCATGAAGCAGCAGAAAGTCCGTGCTGGCGCTATTACACTCTTTTTAGTTTTTAAATTATTTGTGTTTTTTATTTATTTTTTTTTAATACACGCACACACATTCTCCACAAATAAACGTGGTCCCCGGGTGGGACGCCGACCCGCGCCGCCAGCACCGAGCCGAGGGCAAGCGATGTCTCGCCACTGCCCATTTACACTCCTTTAAACAACACCTTCTCTTTTTATGATGCTTTTTCAGCTGAAAACCAGGATCGACTTATGTTGACGGCTCGGAAGCCACGTTTAATCTCGAGAGGTTTTGCGAGACTTCCCGTCACATTCTTGAATGAACTCGGCTCGTGTGGAGTGTGTTGATTGTGCAGTGTGGCCGCCCACCACGCACGGTACGTTCAAAACTGGAACTCCCGTGATTTTTTCTCTTCACGTGTGGTGTCTGTCAAAGATTGGAAATCGGCCGACAATTTTAAAATCTTGCCGTGTGAACCAGGCTTAAGAGACATCTTCATATTTAGCCCAATGATGTTTATCGTCACATCAAGCAGATGACGGGGGAACCCACTGAAGAGCGTTGCACAGAATTACATCAGCACAGCCCACCCAACACGAGAAATAACAAAAAAACAAAACAAAAAAACAGCCATTGTTTGATGCGGGTCTCTCAAGTATACACACGGAAAGAAGCACCATCAAGGCCTTGCATTCCTCTACTATGCTCCGAGACAAACAAGTTACAGTGTCATATGCTGGTGTCAGGAAAATAAATATTTCAGTCAAATGGATGAGTTAAAACAGAAAGTGAAATGCTGGCTGCTTCATATTTGGAAGGGGTAGAAAACAACCACAGTAACAGGCCAAACTGAATTGAGAACTACTGTGGAATTCAAAAGCTGAGACTGGAAACTGTCACTGGACGTAAGGACAGCATTTCGTGCAGATACAATCTGTAGTGCCTTTCAGCACTTCCTGAACACTAGACACCCTAATCTAATGACAGGGGGATAGAATCTAGTCAGGCTTTTAGCCCAGTGCCAGCACGCCTCCTCCCGCATCTGACTGCAGTCAAAAATCCACTTGTTATTTTTATTTCCACTATATCTTCCCTGAGGTGCACTCAGCGCGGCTTTAGTCATCATTGTTCAAGTCTTTAGAGTTGGAAACCACACACACTCACACTCACACGCGCGCACATGCAGACACACAAGCTGGTGGCAAGGTTATAGCCAGTCAGACAAGGGGGCACTCGTATTCTGCCAACCCCAGGGAAAACTCACAGAGGGCTCCAGAGAGGGAAAACAGAGATGTGCCGTGTTGCTGACATGGCAGCCGTCACGTCACACTAAGCAGTAAGAGTGATGTGCACAGACAGCACTGAGATTTGTGTAATGCTGCTGTGGCTTCTAACCAAACAGAAAAGGGTTGGTGGATTACATGACCCACAATAGCCTTCTGAATATCTACAAGGCAGACTAGGAAATCTGAAGGAAAGCAGGTTTGTTCTTAGATGATCTCGCCAGCCTGGTAACAGTATCCAAATGAAATATTACTTTGTAAATACAGTACAAGATAAAATGCCATTTGACGTGAGTATTACATTAAATGTTTCCATGTGCATCAGAAATAATTGTATATTTATGCTGTAGACAAAGACAGGCAGAGTTCTAAGTACCAATCACGTAATATTGGGAATGATGCTTAAACCAAACCTTGTATTCAATAAAAGCCCTAAAAAGTCCACTGTGTGATGATTTTGATGTTTTAACTTTAAAATAGATTATCTGTGTTCCCCGAATGTACGAGTAAAAGTGTGGCGCTAAACAACTAAATAAAGTGTGATTATAAGGTCATATTTATAACAAATTTCTGTATTGGTCTTCATTGTTGACATAGTTTGTATAATTTTGTCTTTATGCATCACTGCAAAGGAATTGAACCAAAATCAATCAAGTGCTCAATTTAACAAAAATGCCTTGATAAATATACATATATCAATTTTATCAAACACTGTATATGTCACAGGATAAAAACATTTAAACAAGCATTTCTATAGCCATGACTAATCTCTTTTCCTCACTCTCTTGGAGGAAGTCAGCTGACACTATTTCCCCTCTTAGGGTTAATAAGAAAGAACATGGGGTTGAACCTAATCTTAATTAAAGCGCAATGAATTAAAAAAGCACTTTAAGGCTGCATTTACACTACAAAAAGTTCAAGTTAGTTGGGACCGTTTCAAGCTCCAAAATAAAGTCAAAAATAAAATGAAACATATTTTCAAGTGACCGTGTCATTTTTGGTAAAATATTACTTAACAAAAGTATAAAAGCAAAACTTTTGTTTTTGCTCCCATTTTTTATGAGATGAACTCAAAGATCTAAAAATGTTTCCACATACACAATATCACCATTTCTCTCAAACATTGTTCACAAACTAGTCTAAATCTGTGATAGTGAACAATTCTCATATATGGGGTGAGTAGAAAAAGAGTCAGTAAAAGTCAGTGCAACTCGAGTCAAAAGCCCCCCCTTCCCAATCAAACAAAACTGTACCTTTCAGAGTGGCCTTTTATTGTGGGCAGTCTAATGCACACCTGTGCACTAATCATGGTGTCTAATCAGCATCTAAATATGGCACACCTGTAAGGTGGAATGGATTATCTCAGCAAAGGAGATGCTCACTAAGTTTTGTTTATCATTTTTTTGGAGAACCGGTATATATTGACACACTTGTATCTTAACTCATTTGCTCCCAGAAACGTGTAAATACGTTCTATTTTAAATGTATTAAGTGTCACAAAGATGTTTTTATACTTTTTTTTGTATTATTATTTTTATGCAAGAGCATACAGAAGGCTTTGATGCAGCCTCTTAACTGCAGAGAACAGGTGAAAAAAATTGTAGTTATTACAAAATTGGCCAGCAGGTGGCAGCAGAGTAGAATTGATCAACCAGTGCCATGATGAAATCAAGCTGTTTCCCCACAATTCTAAGCAGATTTGTGAATGATGATGAAACTTAGCTATATTCTAATACTGATTTCTGCAAAACGGAAACAGATAGAAAAAGGGCTTATACTTTTTTCTCCTGATGAAAGAAGACACTCTAATCTTCTTTTGGTAGGTTCCATGTGTCCACAATAAAAGCCAATTGGTTGGTTCATTTAAGTGCCCTGTCAATATGATTATACAATATTTGGTAAAGGAATTGTACAACTGTTAGTCCTGAATCTGACTGAGCAATTTGATTGTGTAATTGTTATTTGGTATTTTTTAATCATTACCTATACCAAACAAACTACAATATAATTGGCTAATCAGATAAAATTTTTCGATAAATGTCAATTAATGAAATAATCAATAGTGACAGGATTATATCAGTGTATAGAAATTTTGATTAATTTCCCCAACTTTCAGCCCCTTGAGATCAATCGAGTTACATTACACACACTTGATTTCTAAAACTATAAATAAGCATTGAAAGCAGAAAAACTTGATGATATGCAGTATGTTGTTGCCATAATGTATATCACTCCATCTTTCCAAAGAGCATAGGTACAAAAATATGCCTGTGATTAACATTTTCACGACAGGCAAAACCACAGGCTTTTAACAGCGTTTCCATATTTAATGGGCACATCAAGACAAAGCAAGCTTACAAAATAAGCAAAAGATGGCTAACACAACAGCCATGATAAATCACTGCCATTTTTATGGCATCTAATAAGTTGATGCAAAGCCATTTTTCTTTCTGCTCATCGTTCAAACATTTAACGCTTATTTACAAGGAACTTGTTAAAATAACTAATAATATTCAGTGGCAATTTCAGTGTGGCACATCACGGTGAAATTTATTGTTTTTGAGTGTTTAAAAAGGTGATGACATGAATAACAAACTGTCAAAACTCCTTCATTTGCATAGACAGCCCATAACTCCTCATACCTTGCATTAAAAAAAAAAGTGTTTTTTTAACAAAACGAGCCATAAAAGAGGCATTCAAAGTGAGTGATGGCAGCGAGTCCTCCACAAAGTCGCACCGCAGAGACAGCTTCAGCCCCCAATACAGATGCATCCGAGATCAAGTGAGCCAATAAAAAGACATATATCCTACAGCTTTGACTTATTTATCCTATGTGGATGAGCTCAAGATGGAACATCTCATATAAGAAAGCTTAATTAATTGTGATAAAAGGGCTAATTTAGAGGCTGCGCAACAAAAGTGAGCCAAACAATAATATTACCCACAAATCATCATTACTTGTCAAATCTTTCCAGTGAAGTGTTCTCATTCAAAGTCTTTGGTTACGTGAGGCTTTTGTTAAAGATGCTCAAAAGAACCAGACAACACGTGATGCCACTCTACAGACCACACTTTGGACATTTGCGCTCAAGACGAAGGCTGGATGATTAAATGTGCCCCATTCAACCAAATTCAGAGGATTTTGCACTAAAACTTGGTGACCTGGGCCTGTCCCAACTGTGCCAGTCACAAGGGTCCGTGTTGGCGTTGATTGCGAGGCTATGAGGAGTCTCTCCCCGGTGCCCTCTCAGTGCAACTCTAATTAATAGCCAATTCATCTTGTCTGATCTGAGCCAGCACACAGTGTAATATATCGTTAGTTTGGCAACCGAGCTATTAAAGTGTAATAACCAAGTACCAGCACTCGATTTGGAAGAGTAGCAGATACTTAACCATGAAGTGGAAATAATTAATTTATTGGCGGATCTATGATAACCAATCATTTACTAGCATTCAAAGCATGATGCAAAAGCAATTTTGATCAGATGTCTGCATGCAGTAAGCTCTAAATTGGAGATATAATGAAAGATAAAAGTGATGTGTCTATTTTTATATTTATTTAAAAAAAACAAATCACAACAACAAAGTTGCGTTGACAAACGTAACCAATCAGACCAGGCGAGAAATGTTCAACTGTCTGGTTTTTGCTCCTACTTTACTCAAACTCTAAGAACAGTTGTACATGTCACATGAGAAACTGGTGTCCTACAAATTTAGAAACTACAAAAAGAAAGTAACACTCAGCACCTCCGCATAATAACGTCTTGAAACTTATAATTGCGTAACACAAAATATGCTGGTGCTTTTGGCCTGCCACTAAAGCTAAACCTTTATAACCTATTATTCTTTTTGCTAGAACTAATGACGTTTTTGTCTCTGCAGCTTAACGCGCTAATTGACTGTTTTTTCTTCTTCTTCTTCTTCTTTTTTTTTTTTTTTTTTTTTTTTGGAGGATAGCCCAGATTGAAAAATTAGCGGCCCCTTAAAGACTGCACTCCCTTGCTCATTTCCCTTGCTTAAAGTCCCTTATTAATTAAACTTTCACCAAGTCAGGATTTTTATTAAAAAGATAGAGGCTGCTGTCGTGTAAAAACTAAACGAGTCTATTGTCTTAGAAGCTGATATGTCTATAAATAAAAAATGACTTTTAATACCATCATTTGCAGTAAGAGGGACCTGGGGGCCACACCTAAAATTGGACATATTTAACTAATATTCTTTGGCTTGGGCTGAATAAATATGTCGGGTCTATTCATTTCCGTATCCTGAGTATTTACTGTACAGCGAACAGAGACTGTGGAGAGACTGAAGTGTAAATATGTTTTTCCATCCTTGTGTGTGTAGCCATACATCCCAGACACCCTGGCACAACCAAATATTGACTGCAATTTTATGATCCGTCAACCACTTCATCAATTAAATCCCACTACTGTCATGATCTTTGCAACAAACATAATCAACATGCAAGAAATCAAAATAATAGTTGGATACAGACGGATGTTTATAAAACTGCCACAATTGAAATAACTGTATGGATTTAGGGAAAGGCTGCAAGTAAAATCAAGTGCAGCCACGCTCATTAAGTGGAAGGAACGTCAATGAGAATAACTTAGGAATCAGATTTCACAGCTTTAACACAAAAATCAGGGATTTATTTGCCAAATCAATTCAGGAACGACTTTATAGAAACTACATGGAAAAGGGAGATACTCTACCAAATAGAATTTCCCAATTAAAAAAGTACAAGTATGACTACAATGTTGTTTTGTTTGTAGTTTGTTCAGGTGTTTAACCATTTTACTCACAATTAACAAGGCTATCTGCAACATTTTTTTTTTATTGCGATTAGTTAATCACATTAAATGTAGGTATTATGGTAATTTACACAATTGTAGACCCACTATGGTGTAAATGTCACTTTGTATAACATGCGGCAGAGCTGTTTCACTGCTAGATTAAGGAAAAAAAAAAAAAAAGCGAGGTTGGACCGAGAGTAAGCGTTTAGAGCGCCATTAAACTGTACAAAGCAGAGAGGACGTAATTCATTCATAAAGTACAAATTATTGGTGCGATCGTTTTTTGAAAATATATTTTGAGAGGTTGGCGTGGGTGTACAGTTACATCTGGTGCGTAAGAATGATCGTAAAATGCCTCCCCGCCATTGCCGATCAGCCCGGGTTACGTTATGTGTCCTAAACCAACGTAGAAAATTTCTCTCTCTCTCTCTCTCTCTCTCTCTCTCTCTCTCTCTCTCTCTCTCTCTCTCTCTCTCTCTCTCTCTCTCTCTCTCTCTCTCTCTTCTCTGCGTGATCAGCCACGGGGACGTGCACGGGGAAGGGACGTGCACTGTGCCACATGCACTGCTGTCATGATCCCGGGATCGAGGTTGTGGCAGGTTTATACATGCTTTCCATAAATGTTATTTGCATCACGCAAAGTCGGTGTGGCTATTTGCGCTAACGTTAGTGAATTAGACGCTGCATATCAATGAGTCCCATTTGCATTGGGGTGGGCATATTTTGCGTGAAATGTATGCAAATTACCTCATTTAAATACGCGCAAATAACACCGCCGCATCGTGCCGCAATCTGGTTGGCAGACTTACTGACAGATTTCCCCATCTGCGCGTGTTTAGTGAATTAGGCGCTCCCGGATTGCTCCATTTTTACCGGTTAGTGCCGTGCAAAGGCAACGAAAACCTGAATCGGCCCCACAATTATTATTATTTTTTTCTCCTCTCTTGTCACACGCAAATATGCACACGTACAGCCGTGGTATCCAGGGCAGAAAGTGGATTTGCACCACCAAACACAGTTGCCTTCACATCTATATGGGTGGGGGGCGGGGAGAGAGAAAAAAAAGAAAAAAAGCTGAGTACGCCATCGAATGGACCAATCACGAACGAGCTACGTCCCGCCATCTACGGCGTTCAAGAACTGGCGAGGTGTGCGCTGCACCAGGCCACGAGCTACGCGGCACTTAAAATTCATGGCGTGCGTAGATCATGTGATCTACACCGGTCATTAATGCAAGAGCAAACGCAGAAGTATAAACCAGGCTTTAGTTTGGATATATTTGCATATAGGAGTGTCAGGTTTACATCCACTCTTGTGCAACCTGTAGCGCACAGATCAAAACAGAGATTGTGGATAGATATGGCTTTTAATTGACACAAAAATGTTGGGAATGTGCAACTTCCGATACTGCCCCAACAATATGACTTTAATGAAAACAATAGCACATAAAATAACATTAAGCAAAATCTGCCACAAGATGTGGTGCTCTATTTGCGTGATTGGCGCAACTTCAGTGTGACGTGCAAACTAAACCTGTGTGGATGTGTGTTAGACTGAGTGTTGGCAATTCCACCGACAACATCATTTGCAGGCTGATATTAACAGCAATGTGTTTTCTCAATGAAATGTGGACAAAGATCAGCCCATAACAGGTTCTTTTCCATAGTCTTTAAAATAAATATACAGTAGATTGAATGTGAGGCCAGGGGTTTTCATAGAGACGTAGAGTGTGGTCATGTGACTGCCTGGCTATGTCTGATTGGTCAAATGGAGTTAAACATGTGTAGTGATTGCAATGGATTAGTGAATTAGTGAGATATGTGATGGACATCGCCCAAGGCAGCAATCTCCCTAACAAACCAAAACAAATACATTAACTGACGAATAATAAAACAATCAAATTTAAATATATGTTGTGAACAGGATCGAGCTAAAACGAAGGGAGTAAGTGAGTAAAAGTATGTTTTATTATTACCGAAGATACCTAAGTAAAAGGTGTGCTGATTTAATATTACTCAGACAAGTACAATTTATGAAACAGCTACTTTCGAAGTCTACCTGTTTTATACTTACAATTCAAGTATTGCTTTTCTTGCTATAAATGTGCATATGAAGTACTTCTGATAGCTGCATTTAGAGTCAGATTTAACATGAGACATGGTCCAGGTGAGACAAAAACTACAATTTGATGCATCCAGAACTAAAAGGTCATGGGGAGTTCAGGCTTAATCCAATTGTCTCATTTCACAGGAATCAAACTTTTTGCTTATTCTGGGAGAAGCAATTCATGCCTGTTTTCTTTTTCTTTTTTTTCTTTTTTTCTTTTTTTTTTTTTTTTTTTACAGTTTTCTGTTTTCTGCTAAGAGGGTGTCACTAATATGCGCTGGAATGCTGGCTGGATAGACAATTTGACTGGCTGAAAAGAACTTAATGATGTAAATCAAATATGGGGGGACAGACCTAAGCACAGATTTTTTTCCAGACAAACATAACTGTTGACAACATTTTCCACCCAGTTTGCCATTTCTGTCAGACCGAAAATCTGAAATTAAGAGTAAAATGTTTCCAAGGTACTACAACCGTGAACAAATCATGTCTCATTAGCATTTTTGTCTCAACTGGTGAGATTGTAAGGACACGTTGTAAAGAAAATGCCACTTAGCAAGAGGGAATTCATAATTAAAAGGAAAACAGTATTTCTGCCTGCATGATAACAAATCAGATGGTCTTTTTAAATAAAATCATTTAAAGTCATTAAAAACATAAATCGAGCACTGCATGTTATGATGTGAACTTTGCTGTATTGTTTCACTCAGTACATAGTATCTTATTCAAGCCTAATTTATGCCACTATGAACAGACCCAAGTCATCTTTAAATGGCTATTTAAAATGCAATTTGATTATCCACCAAATTGCTACGAAGTCTTTCCCTATGCAGTTTGGGGAAGGGGGGGACCATTTTAATTAGCATTTGTGCATAAAAGAGAGGTCTTTGTGGCATTTTGAACATGACATCCCAGAATGGCCTCCACTTTCAAAGAGTCATCACCCAAATGATTTCAAACTAATACAGTAGATCCAAAGGGAAGGGAGCAGTCCTGACATGGTGGGCACAGGATATGGCATGTTTAATGTTTAATCCAAAACTTTTCTTTAATCATAGTTTAGAAAATTGGCTCAGAACCTCAACAGGAGACATCTGCTCTGCCCCATAGCCATTTATTGAGATTTACTCAGGGTCCACTTTAAATATTTACATTGTCCCATGGCACAGCAATATTGTCCAAGAATGAGAAGATAAGCCAGGGAGGTGTGTTCATGGTCTCCTAATCAATTTGCTAATTGCTGGAGCTGCAATAGGAGAGCAGGAAGGACTCCCTTCTGTCAAGTTGTATTCTAATAAACACTGAAAAATTTATTTTCTTCTTTTGCCAAGAGTATTCCTGAAGTGGTATGGCATGCGACAGCGGAGATCAAACTGAAACTATATGTTGCTGCTGTGGCGATCGCAATCAAGGAAGCAAGTGAGGTCTCCGAACATAAAAGAATCTCTCAGGAACTACACCTTTGTACCTACTCAGGGGGTAAATGTGACTGAAAGAGTGAATTACTCTTACAGACTTGGCATGAAGAGACCTGGCAGCTATTGTGCAGTCACAAACATTAATGAGACTTGATGCATAAAACAACTTGAGAAACTATACACAAAAGTTTTAACGAGGCTACCAAGCTCACTTTTGAACTTGATGTCATAAGCCATGGGGCACCTCCTGCCCCCCGAGAGCAAGATGCCCAAACGTTGCGCCAGATGTTAGGGTTGTGTGTTTAAAGCCCACCTTGTGCCCTTTGTTACAGGTCAAACTTCTTTTCCAACCATAGGGACTGAGCACAACCCTGTACCTGTTGTGACAACATCCTCTTCAGGGTCGAGGGCATAACCTGCTACATCTCTTCATTGTCAGATTATCTATACAACCACTTTTCCCCTTGAAGCTCGGTAGCCAGTGGCACGCTGTTTGGATCAAGGCAGGTCAAAATTAACGTAAAGCGAGAGAGCAAAGGGCAATACTGTCTGATCATCATGAGCCAATAGAGGTGATTTACACCGGACCAAATGGGCCTTGTAGTGTCTGCTATGACATGCAGGAATACCACAAGAGCCTGTGTCAACAATTTAGCAGGCCTATGAAGCACTGGAAAAAGCAACTTTTGCCTCTAAATAGAACTCATTCGACATTTCATACAGGTATCTCATCTGTCGCTTTAAACACTCAGTATTGCTCTCGCAATAAAATCAATTTCTGGCTCTACGGTCATCAACACCCAATTCCTCTTTATTACTCACTCAAATGAAGTCTCGCCAGATGTGACATTAAGTATTGTGGTGTTTCTAAGTCTGGGTAACTTTTTGTACATGTTTGTTCACGGAAATGTTAGTTGAACCCTAACCCTATGACTTTGGGGCATTCTACTTTGGAGCCACTGTATTTTATAATGTTAACAATGGCAAATTTGATATGCCTATTAGCATATTTTGCTTGCTATAAACTGCTACCACCAGAGAATGTGTAAATGTCTGTTCCCACAGAAATGTAGAAGGGCTGTGTACAAATAGGAATCTGCTAAAAAAAAAATAAAAAAAGTTTATTTGAAGTTTGGAATATGTTTTCTAACTCTTAGAACTTGACATAATGGCTAAATATACAATTTCAGCACAGCATGTTTGTTGAGTGTATTGCATCAAGACTCATGCTGATAGAAAAATGTAATGTTTTGTTTTCATAAAACCCCAGAATAAATTGCCATGACAATTTGCATAAAAGTAAACAATGAAAATGTAGTATATGGTTTTAATTATTTTCTTCTTAAATATAATTTTGTGCAAAATTGGTTGACCGCAAATCTTTGTATCGCGCTAAAACAGCTGTAAACATTCAATAAAATAGTATCTTGTTTTGTTGCACTTAATGTATCTCCCAATCATTTATTATTAAACTGTCCAGATAAATGAATAAGGAATAGTAATTACCTTGAATACAATGGAATGATACGTTGCAGAGGTAAATGAACATTTGAGCAAACGGAAGAAACGTGTCACACTTTATGCTTTTTTTAAACGCTCGTTCTCGTTCTGGCCCGTTACCTGAATTCACACACTGGGGGGACATTATCATGACTTTGTTTGGTTCTGTGTGATTGAGCAAAGCCGGAATATTGAGTGGTCTTCTTGAGGCATGTGCAGCAGGATAATTAGGGGCTAGAGCTTCTTTTGTTATTGGTAAACAGTTTCCTATTTGTGAAGCTATGACCCTGATCTTTCTTAGAGAAGAAATATATGTTTTGATTTAAACATCAAATCAAAGATTTTCTGCCATATTGAACATAATTCTTGGACAATATTTACAGGATATTTGTGCGGGGGGGATACAATAAAATGAAACTTGCTTCACTAACTCACAGTCTGTCAGCCCTTGGATCACAGCACAATCCCACTGAGTAAGCAAAAACAAAAACACACCAAAAAAAACAACCTGTTGCTCTGACATTTTGTTCCATCTCACCTCAACACACGCTCGCCACAATGGACCGGTGTGCAGGGAATCTGTGTTCATATCACCATGGTGATGGCTCTCTGCCTCCCAAGGCTCCCAGGAGGTGGTTGGGGAGTTAGGTAGGGGGGAAGGACAGCAATAGAGCAAAGTAAGCAGCAATGATAACGCAAACTGACAAAGAAAATGGCGATGAAGACAGTCCTGGCAGGGTCAAATATGAGTACAGCTAAGGCAGTAAATCAGACATGGTGACAACTAAGAGTGAGTAAAAACTGGTGAAATGTTGCAGGGAATAACCTTTAAAAGGTGCAACCAAGAAAAATAAGCAAAATGGTAAGCAAAGATCATTTAACATCTGTCTGAGGCTAATTCATCGTTTCTTGCATGACAGAAGGGGACAGCGATGGCAGTGCACTGTGCAAGACAAAATGCAACTCCAACTCTACACCACCAGCTCTGGTTTCATTTGCTTGTGGCTTCTGTCCCATTCTTGCAGAGGAAATTAGACAACTCTTTCCATAAAACCCTGTGTTAGGAAATACCACAATGTAAAGCCATCCTCAATAATAACGCCTCGAAGAAGTATGAGTTTTATAACTCAAGAGTTCTGCATTCACAAAATTACCCAAAAAGTCTACCCTCAGTAAATGACAGAGGCTACAATACAACATATGATAAGAATACTGTATATTGTATATGCTGTGATATCAATAATTAAAAGCCTTATGATACGACAAACGGGGTATCCCCAGAAATAATTGCTAAGCCTGGTGGTGAGCGACAGACTTATCCGTCAACAGCGGGGGGGTGCGGTGGACGAACGACATGTGCCGAATATTATTCGTCGATTGGGGGGTAACAATGAAGAACAGGAAAGGCACCCGCCGGCCGGCTAAATACAATGATTGGCATTCAACGACCGGGGAGTGGGGGTCCAGTCTATTGGCCTACCAGGCTTATAGCACTGAAAGAAACCCTGAATATGGGTTGGAATGAGTAAATTCCATTGAGCTACAAGCAGATAAGAGTCACCAGTGGCAGCCTGATGTTAATGTGTTGACTGTTTGTGGTGTGGAAGTCTGATCTTTTCATCTTTGTATTTATTTTACTAACTAAACTATCAAGATTAGATTGAAGAGCAACATTGTGGAAAGGAGTAAAAATGTTCCGGTGACATTTCCCTGGGCTTTAATACAATACTAAAAAAGAAATGTGTGATTGATTTTTTTATTTCAAATTAGACTAGATAGTCTAAAAACACAGTTTGACATGAAACAGCAAAGCCACTCACTGATCCAATTAGTGCGACCACCGCCCCCTTTTCACTGTGGATTAAGATTAATGTGAGCCATCTCAGTTGATTAACACACATGGATACTATATTATTACCAAACCTGCATATAGAAAACACAGAGTGACAGAACATTGGACTGAGAGCTTAGAAGAGTGTATAAATAAAGTTTGCATTGGATTTCCATTAAAGCAACATGGTTGAACAACTGCTGTAAGTGAGTGGCAATTTGTTAAAATGAGTTAATTGGTCACAAGCTCTTCCAATTCATCTTATTGCATGTTGCTGGACCACACCGAAAGTGCAGGGAGTTCCTTTAAGTTCAACACTCTGCTTAAGATAAAATTGCCCCGTTTGGATCCTTAATGTAACTTCTAAATCCCCACACGGTAGCGTTATACTTAATATGTCCAAAAAAATGGGTGCTTTAAAGCCCTGACTACATGCCAGCTGGTGCATTGCCATTGAGAAGGTGGGGCATAACCTTAACCCAATGTCTAACTGCCCTCGCTTTCTCCTTGAACATCTATCCTTAACTGTGCTCCTCTGGTCCCAAAGTGGCCAGCTGGGAACGGTGCGTCTGTGCTGACGTCCCTACTAACCTTGGACAGTGGGAGGATTACCGTGCATTTACACTCAATGCTCCTTCTTTCCTTAAGACTTATTAGGAATGATAATGAGCTAAGAAAGGGGCAGCATGTCCCTTTCTCAACTCTGGGAAATCTCTCTTGTCTTTCTCCCTCACTTGTTCTTTTCCTCCTCTCGCCCACAGCTTCATGCTTGCTTCGCTCTCAAACGTACTGAAAAGGCCCACGACAAATGGACAAAAAGACAATTTTCATCTATGAACTGCAGAGCATAATCAATATTTATTTCAAGTCCATATTGCTGTTTGTCGATGTGATTTATTTATTTAGCTTAGGAATGTTCCTTCAGTCGCAGATGGAGGTTAACACACGGCATGCAATTCACCTTGAACCTCCATTATATTGGATTTTTCTACTGGCTGATCAAGCATGCAAAAAGGACATTTTCTCTATACTAAAATAAAAACAATTGAGGTGATTTAAAAACAAAACAAAAAAAAAGTGTGTGTATTCATGCTGGAATACTAGCACGCTTCGATGGCAGTATATTTTTTACAAGGCCAAACACTGCTTGTGTGAATTTGTATACAAAATCATTACACAAAGGGGCAATTGATGAAGCTTATGAGCTGGGAAAGAAAACTAATGGCTCCTGAAACCTGTCAAGCGGTAGCTGCCTGGAATTACTGATGCTTATTTGACATTAAAAAAAAAAAAAAAAACAGGGGTCCACCGCCAAGGTCAAACAGAGGCACAATACACATGGGTTTAATTCTACACACCCCTTGACAGATGCAGATGGGTACTTATGAGACATGAGGCATCACACTAACTGATAGGGCTACATGAAATATGAATATGAATATGCACAACAATTAAAACGTGAGGTTTCAAAAAAAAAAATTTTTTACAATTATAAGCCAGATAGAATAAAAACCATAAACATATTATAAGCCAGATAGAATAAAAAACATACGCACACAGACAAACAATGACAAAAGCACAAGCAGTGAATGTGTTGTATCTTTGCTATCTGAACTGTGGATGCCTCAAAGCGGAGTACAAACAAACCAACAGATTGAGCCAAATTGACCATTTCCAACCATTGTGATCATATCCTGAGCAATTATGCTGTGGTATCCAATTGGACAATCACAATTGTTAAACCTGTTCTTTTTTTTTTTTCTTCTTTTTTTTTCTTCTTTTTTTTTTTTTTTTTAAATCACAATTCCTGACACTATATGTGCCGTCACTGAGTTCGGCCAAGCTACGGACTCCCTGATTGTGACATGAAACGGAATGATAGCGAATTAGGAAGCAAATAGAAAAGGAACTGGTTGTGTTAAGTGCTCACTACAGTCTTCCCTCACATTAACAACAACAACAAGAGGAGTTTACAAAAAAAAATATTATGATGTGAGCCAAAATTCAGCTACTACTACTACCACTACTACTATTACTACTACTACTACCACTACTACTACTACTACTACTACTACTACTACTACTACTTGGAAAGGAGGAGTAAAATTGTTCCGGTGACATTTCCATGGGCACCATGTAGCCCCCCCACAGGTCAATCTTGATACTACAACAGACATGTGGTTTGGGTAAGGAGACTATAGTCACAACTGTCGGTGCATACATCGTTAAGTGTGTGGTGTGCTGAGTTGGTCATTTCGAGCACATCACACACTGTAAGAGCAGTAAACACACATTTTTCCACATCATGTTGTTAAAGATGTTAATTAAAAATCAGTATGGGCATACTTCACTATGTCGTGTCAATGGTAGCGGCATCGAAGGATGAGGAAAGGGAGGCAGGGAGCGGTCAAAAGACAGGAAGGAAAATAAGGGGCAGTATGTTTGACAGATGGATATTGCTGTGTCACATCAATGCTAAAAAGAGATGAGAACCTGTGCCACCAGTCAGACAGTGAAGGCTGGAATGTGTCCGGCTCCAGACAGAACTCCATGCAGGAGAAGACACATACCGTCACATTCCACACTGATGGAGAGCTTAGCAACTTATCATATACAGTGTATATATACTTTTTTTTTTTTGTAGGGGTCAAAAGTGCACCTCACCCACAGCTGGCAATGCATGCAGGTTGACTATTGTACTCTACGCTGTCAACTGCTCCTGGTCATTATAGCCACTAGTGACCTCATGAAATAGAAGTCTCCACCAAAGTCAATTTACCTTTTAATCTGGCTAATGCTTGCAAGCAATTCACACAAAATGCAAGATTATTTCCTGCCTAAACATTTGTTTTAAAATGCCCCGTTTAAGTGTGTGTGTCTTGCTCTGCATGCATGAATTGATGCAGCACAGCTGCTGCATGATGGGGAAATATTGCCAAAGTACACACATTAGGTACAGTATAAAAAGAATCAAAGCACAAAAAGGGACATTGAAATAGTAAAATTGAAAAACGTTCATTGTTTACCTTGTGTTGTACTAGCTGTGGCATTTTAATAAAGATGATGGCTTTCCATGAATGATCTGTTTAACCAAAGACAGGAGGGGAAAGAGAGAGAGGGGGAAGGATAATTAATTACTTGTGTGAGCTATTGCATGAGAGAGACAATAAACCTGCCTGGTCGCCATGGATATGACATATTTGCTCTGAAAACAACACAATAATTAGCAAAGGAGGAAGATCCGGCGAGAATATGACAGACCTAGGTTTAAAGTGCCAGTCATCTACAGTATTCCTGTCCTCATCTTCATCCTTGTGAATAGCATCAAACACAAACAAGACGCTAGTTAGAGCAACCAGTGACCCTTTTACAAAAAAAAACAAAAAAAAAAGTGTATGAAATTAAATCTCACATCAATTGTGTTTTGTAGCTATCACAACTAAGCAAACAGGCAGGAGTTATGTACGCTGTTTTTAAACAGATTGTTTGTTCTACAGGAGGTGGAAGTCATTAAACCTGCCTGTCAGACTCTGAGAGCAGGAACTTGTGCAAAATTATATCAACCATTTCAAATACAATGAGTGTGCTGTGGTGCGTAAACATTCATGAAAAATAGCCTGTTTCTCAGAAGTGTTTACTCTTGTGCTAATTGGCAATAAATGATGGGATGGTTGCACTTATGCACAAGAGAATCACTAAACTACAAATAATAATAATAATAATAATAATAATAATAATAATAATAATAATAATAATAATAATAATAATAATAATAACAACAGTTCACCATGTATTAAGAACAAATCAAGTAAAGGAAAAATGGTTTTTATTAAAAAAAAAAATAAATCAAATGCAACAGCAAAACTTCCGCGTTTTAGCTCTCAGTATTTAATGCACTTACGTATAGAAGTTCCTCTATTTACAGTAAATGATACTGTATGAGGGCTACTACCTGTTTATGGCGAGTTTCACTTAAGGTTTTCTCACAAAGGAGTATTTTTCACTAAATACAAAATAATATGTCCAGCAGAAATGCCGTGTTGCATGTTTATCTTAAACCGCGTACCGGTAAGTTGAACTCATGACATGATGAAGAGAAAGAACAAAAGCAAAAAAATAAAGTTGCAATAAGCGTCTCGACTTATGTGAAGTGAGTGCCTCAAGTCTTTTTAACGCCGTTACAGCTTTGGAAGTTTTTAGTTTGAGACAAAATTGTGCAAGTTTGAGGTGGGTGAGTGTAGGGGGAGGCAGGACAGCAGCCTCCACACGCGGCTCCAGTCATCACCGCCGCCGCCGCCGCCGCTGGAAGTCCCGCTGGCCGGCGAGCGAGCGAGCGAGCGAGCGAGCGGATCCCCTCGGTCAAGCGTCTGGATATGCTTGTCCCACACTTACCCCCTCCCTCCTTTTAAAGCTGTGCCCACTCCCGTGTCTGCTTCAGCGTGGACTTCCACTCAACGGGGAGAAACATGCAGAGAAGTTGGAGGAAAAGCCAAACTCTTACCTGTGTGGACTTTGTCGTCCTGTCGTCACTTGAAACTACAAGCGACCCTTGTACCTTGACGGTGAGCGGCGCCTTTACTTCAGTTGACATATTACAATTATTTGCATCATTACTATGAGAGTTAGTATTAGGGGTTTGTTTTCACGTTTTATTGTGGTATTTTCTCATTTCTTTTAAGGCGAGTCGCTCGGAAGATGTGCCCTGGAGACCGACTCAAAGTGGGAAGAGGAGTCCTTAATTGAATTTGTCGCTTCGCAGGTGCTTGGAAAAAGTGGCCTGGACTACCTCTGACTTTGTCGACTGCTCTAGTTCTCGACTCTTGTCACCCTGTGAAAGACATTTTTCATTGTCACTGAGTCGCGAGTCGCGACCCACTTGCACTGTGGAAGTTACGAACAGTGGGGGGAAAGGGGAGGGGGGGGGGGGGGGGGGGTAGTTCACAAATGTCCTTTCAAAGCATATTTTATTTTTAATAATAATAATAATAATAATAATAATAATAATAATAATAATAATAATAATAATAATAATAATAATAATAATAATACAGTGGGAGTGGCTAATTTAATTTGTTCTGTGACCAAGCTTGTAACTTATCTTACTCATATATAAAATTAGAATGAATTGAGATGCCATTAATCCTTTCCAGCTCCCAGAAAAAAAATAAATCATTTTTTATTACTTTTTATTTTTTTAATTGTTTTATTTTTTTAGAACAGCAATATATAATAATATATACAAATATGACATTCAAATAAAAATACAGAAGAGCAAATAGAGAAATTAACTGTTTTTATTAAGTTTAATTACTAAACTGAAAGTCATTTTCGATGGCCTCACCGACAGACTGGGGTGGTGGTCCCCCTTTTTAAGAAGGGGAACCGGAGGGTGTGTTCCAACTACAGAGGGATCACAACTCCTCAGCCTCCCTGGTAAGGTCTATTCAGGGGTGCTGGTCCGTCGGGAAGTCGAATCTCGGATTCAGGAGGAGCAGTGTGGTTTTTGTCCTGGCCGTGGAACAGTGGACCAGCTCTACACCCTCAGCAGGGTCCTCGAGGGTGTGTGGGCGTTCGCTCAACCAGTCCACATGTGTTTTGTGGATTTGGAGAAGGCGTTCGACCGTGTTCCTCAGGGAGTCCTGTGGGGGGTGCTTCGGAAGTACGGGGTACCGAGCCCCTTGATACGGGCTGTTCAGTCCCTGTAAGACCGGTGTCAGTGTCTGGTCCGCATTGCCAGCAGTAAGTCGGATTTGTTTCCAGTGAGAGTTGGACTCCGCCAAGGTTGCCCTTTATTACCGATTCTGTTCATAATTTTTATGGACAGAATTTCTAGACGCAGCCGAGGCGTTGAGGGGTTCCGGTTTGGTGGCCTCAGCATTGCATCTCTGCTTTTTGCAGATGATGTGGTGCTGTTGGCTTCATCAAGCCGGGATCTCCAACACTCACTGGAGCGGTTTGCAGCCGAGTCTCCAAATCCGAGACCATGGTCCTCTCCGGGTCGGGGATGAGATCCTGCCCCAAGTGGAGGAGTTCAAGTATCTTGGGGTCTTGTTCACGAGTGAGGGAAGAATGAAGTGGGAGATCAACAGGCGGATCGGTGCAGCGCCCGCAGTGATGCGGACTCTGTATCGGTCCGTCGTGGTGAAGAAAGAGCTGAGCCAAAAGGTTCTTGATTTACCGGTCGATCTACGTTCCAACCCTCACCTATGGTCACGAGCTGTGGGTCGTGACCGAAAGAACGAGATCCCGGATACAAGCGGCCGAAATGAGTTTCCTCTGCAGGGTGTCCGGGCTCTCCCTTAGAGATAGGGTGAGAAGCTCGGTCATCCGGGAGGGACTCAGAGTCGAGCCGCTGCTCCTCCGTGTTGAGAGGAGCCAGCTGAGGTGGCTCGGGCATCTGGTTCGGATGCCTCCGGGAGTTGAGAGTTTGATGAGAGTTTTCATTTAATATGTGTGTGATTGACTGACTGTCCCATTCAATATATCTTAAAATGCATTAAACAGCTTGTCCACTCATGAAAGACAGGAAATGAAGGAGTGGTATTGAGTTCAGGAAGTAGTGGATTTGTGCAAAGAGCCGATTGTTTAATGTTGTGAGGCATGATGAGAAGTGTGTAAATCTCAGAATCCTCATTATGTCTACCAGTGCAGCTATGTAGCAATTTGTCACCAAATGGGAGCCATAAGCAGTATCTGTTGAGTCACTTGTTTCTTTTTAACAAGTCATTAACTGTGTAGGCTGCAAAACTAACCGCAATGTGGTTAGTTTTGGGCCTTAATGATTAGGTAGCTTTACGGAGCACATGGTTAGATTTGGCAACACTTTGGTATCTTGTTGTGCAATACATGGTTCGTGTTTGTTTATTGGCACGAGCTCTCAAGTAGCTCTACGTAACACGTGTTATTTTTGGCAACTGTACTTGGCTACAGTAACTTTAGACAACACATGGTTTGTTTTTGGCAACAGTACTCAGATAGCCTAACAATACAACCCAAGAGTCGTCTTATTTAAAATTAGGCTCTTTAACTGCATAATTAGACCATTCATTCATTCATTCATTCATTCATTCATTCATTCACAACGGGAAAACGGATGCTTTATATAAGATTATTGGCTCCTCTTTTACCATAGTGCCTAAACTGTTCCTTGCATGGCACACGAGCTTATGACGACAACAGTTAGCGTGACTTCTTTGTTAACTAATGAGACAGACGTTCAGCGCACTTTGCAAAATGTACTTGTTACGTTAATTCAATAATTTGGTTAAAAGGCTTGCGTAACGGTACATGATTTTAACATGCAAAAATTCTCTTGTGCACACCCCCCATTTGCAGCATAACTGTACGTCAGCATTCATTTTTTTGTGCTTCTACGGCTTTTGATATGCTGAGCAGACAAGGCCTGGTCTACATGTGCTTTGTGGACTTGCAGAAAGTATTAATTGAAAGAATATTAGTAATACGTGATTAATTGTATGTTGAGGTTACTAAATCTCACAACGTGGCTGCAACCAGCAGAGGCGCTGTTGATTTCCGTTTCAGCTAGACTGTGTCAGCATGTCAACTGTGGCAAACTGAACTCCATCCACGCTGACCTCCGCTGTGGAAATTCTACTGGACAGCAATATTCTGTTCAATACATCACTGACAATGAAACAATATTTTAGAAGATCGGACAAGGTTTCTAACATACCAACCCTAACAAACTGTGTTTGATTGAACACCAGAGGTTTGATGAGTCAGTCCTTCTGTGCCGCAGGGAATTTGGTGTACTCAGTAGTTGACTTGGGGCTGTTGTAATGGTACGTCGTGTGATTTTTTTTGTTTTTTTGTAATCCCTTTATATTAACCATGTCACGCAAAAAAATAAAAAATAAAAAGGTAGAGGTTGGATGAATATGTGCAATGTGAATTCAAATGCATAACGGAACGTATGGTGTTCCACAGGGTTCAATTCTGGAGCCTCAGCTGTTTCTGTATCTGCTGCCCCTGCAGGTTCCATCATAAGAAAACAGTGGTGGTTGTTTTAAAGTGTTCTTGATGAGAGTCAGCATCCTAACTGCATGATTTGCATTTGGCAATGCCAAGTTGAACAATTTCAGTCCAGCACAACTAGCTACCTTGCAAAACTAAAGGAACACTAGCATGGAGATGGGTAATACAAGAACGCAACGCTTGCTGAATTTAAGGTGAAGAAAGCCAGGTATAACTCTATACTTATGTCTTGAATTGGGAAAAAAACAAACACTTTATCTTTCAATAAACAAAGGTTCGGTGAATGTGAATCCTCCAGCAATGTTAAGAACCACTACTCTAACACAATAAATGAAGAAACATAACAATCTTCATCATCATTCAATATTCCCATACACTCACAGAAATATTTTAAGCCAAACTTAAGATTTATGTAATTTTTTTGCATGACAAATTCCCATTTACTTTTTTTTTTTTTTTTTTTTTTTTTAGATAGGGTTAAGTGTTTTAACACAAACCTACCAAATAAACCTTATATGATACATATTCATTAGTCTAATAAAGCCAATTTATTTGAAATACATAATCCTCAGGTTCATGTTTTTAATAATAATAAAGTATTACTTTTTTAATTACTTTTTTCCCCTCGTTCAGTTTCATCCCAAAACAATAAAAATGTAAAAAATAAATAAATAAATACAATGGACATAAGTGTTTTTCCACATAGCAGTATATTTATTGTGTATAGGTAAGCCGAGACGGTTGTTGACTCATTGGTTTTGTAAATGGGCTTGGCAGATATCCACCGAATGTTGTCGCTTGTTTCAAGCTTTTCATTGATATCTAAAAGAACTCTTCCCTTGTTATTTGAGATGTGTGTGCCAAATACTTTTCATTAAATGTTTCCGCCACCCTGTTTACCTTCCCACTTGCAAAACAAAAACGTCACCGCCTCTTTTGGTTTTCCATCACCTTTCTTGCAGCCTGCCATACGTCAATACTTTCCTGGAAATTATTCTGAGCATGAGGCTCCTTGAAGCAAGGCACATTGTCGTCAGGTGTATTTGAAACTTTATCTTATCTAAATTCTGCACTCTCGCCCTCTATTGACACAACGATTATTGCCAATTAGCAGTTTTGTGACACATCCTGTTGTACATAATAAAGAATCAAAAGGATCAACAGCAAAGGCAACTAATACGGGAGTGTACAAAGCCTTCAGATTTTGTGCTCCATTATATTAATATAAAAACTTTTGTCCAAATAAAACAAAGTAGACATTATTTTTAAACATTTCTTCTGGGCGGACCATGAAAAAGTGAAATTCAATGTTGGGATAATGTATTATTGAACTTATCACTTTAAGAGGAATACAAATAACTTTGATCTACCTCTACTCATCTGAAAATGAATGTCTAAAATAGCTATTAATTTATGGACTTTTTTCTGGTCGTCTGTGTTTTTGATAGGGGTGGGACAAAAAAACGATTCGACCGAACCATCGGTCGTCAAGGGGAGCTAAACGACCGTACCGGTAGCAGACTTGTCAACCGATACAAAATCCGCCGGGAATCCTTAGATACATTGCTTGTAAAGCTGTGGACCGGATATCGCGTGGCTGTGAATCGGTTGCGAGTGAGGCTTTATGGTTTTCATAACAATAGCAAGAGTTCTGCGCCGTGCTCTACTTGTTTTGTTTACATTTCAGTAGCATCACTATTCAAGCTACTTCCCTGTTTACAGAGAGCTAGCAAAGTAGCGCTCATAGACGCTTCATTCCCCGGATGTTGTAAACATAATGCAAAGACGTTACGCACCTTGGGGAGGAGCCTACCGTCAACGCCGTGCTCGCGACACGGCGCGCGCGCGAGCGCGCGCACAACGAGTGACAACATGCAACAGTTAGCAGAAGCTAACCCATTGCTATCGAGTACTCTCGGTGCACTTGTATGTCCCGGGCCGGCGTTGGTACTGCGCGCGAGACAAAAAGAATAACTCCCGTGACGATCCAATGCATGGATTCAAACGAAACAGGTATGTCCCACAGCCAAAACACCAGCTATGCTAAAAGCACACTGCAAGTATCTCATTTCTCAGTTTGTGGCTCCCTGTCAATGTATACAACTAGCATGAGCAATCGATAGAACTGAGACGTGCCCGTGATTACGTCATCAAACGCAAAATGAACGACAGCCCAAAAAAACAAAACATAAACAGTAGTGATTCTGTGGTCATCATCTTGTCTCAGATTAAAAAAAAACAAAAAAAACAAAAAGATGTCATACATTAACCAAAAATGAATGTGATGGCAAAGAAAAACAAAAATTGTTAAAAACAAAAATTGTTAATAAAAAGGGAAATGCACTTTTGGCAATATTTTTGGACATATTAAGTGGTTAAAATGTGTTTGATAGATTTATTGTTCCATAAGGTGGCTTCATATTTCTTTTGGCTGGACGGTAGGTTTATTTCATGTCTTAAATTTATGTTTCTGAAATACTTCAGAATGTGCACATATTCTGTTTAATTGTGTTGGTGTCTTTTTAAAGGTTAAATATTTATATTTCAAATTGAATTATCAGCTTTTTTTTCCTGATCCTTATTTTGAATAAAAAAATAAATAAATAAATAAAAAACAAGTATAACTCTCAATAACGACTAATAAATATTTAACCTGATACATTTTTCAGTCATATCGCCCAGCCCTTTGTTGCGGTCCATTTAAATAATTGATTCAATATATAAAAATATAGAAGACATTTTTGTTGTTGTTTATTTTTAAACACATTTGTAGATACTGTAAAAATTTGTGGTGTTTTAAGATTAATGTTTACAAGCAACAAATGTCACTATAAGTTTTGAATATTGAAATGAATCGTATCGAATCGAAAATCGTATCGTTCCCAAACTTAATCAAACCGCATCGAACCGTTCTGTTCTGAAAGATAATCGTTTTTCAATCGAATCGCAACCTGTGTATCGAGATACATATCGAATCGGCCTCATGTCAGAGATTCCCACCCCTAGTTTTTGAACAGTCTATGTTTACTTGAGCCTTGCACCAACATTAACTAACACATTGATTCCAAATATAATTCATCTTCTTTAAGATTTTAAGAAGTGAGAATGTGTAAATAATAGTTCATTTCACGTCCAGTACCCTTGACTGTGTTAGCAAACAGCAGCCCGCCTGCCCCCACGGTCCCAGCAGAGGCATCCCATCCATCAGTGGGTTCCTCCTGATGTTGCAATACTGTGATACAGAATAATAAAGAAGTACGAAAGACCAGAAAATCAATAGATTATTCTGCAGATCACTTGATTCAGTAATGATCCGCTCCATTTATTGCCAGCCGCTGATTCATAAGTCCTACTCTCAAGGGCGTAGCCGTCCCACCTCTGCCCTGCTGACGCCTTCACCAGTCTCACTAATTGTAAAACAGTAAAAGCTAATCACAGGTCAGAGCAAGGTTAGAAAAGACACAATGTTTGCTTTGTATCATCCCAACACAAAATACACATCTTTGATTGTTTTTAACATAAGGTAAAGCTATATTTATGTCAGAATGACATAATACCGATTATGACCCGCATTGATATGATTACCGAGTTGTAACATTTTTATGGCTTTGCAATATATTTTCTCCATGCATGTAGAGTAGTAGCCTTGTCAAAAAAAAAAATAAAAAATAAAAAAAATAGCGGCATGGGGGTCCTATTGTATCTATTGTGGAATAAAATATGACAGGGGTTCCTAATCAAAGGGTAAAAAAGGTCCAGTTATGGAATCTTTCTTCAAGCTGAGTAAGGTTTGGGATGTTATATTTTATTATAATTCAGTCCCAAATCTGTTGCCATTAAAAAGATACATTTCATTTCTCAAATATCTGTATTAAATAAATATTGTGTTTAAAAAATAAAATGGATCCCAGTGCCGAAAATGGGAAAAATGTAAATGTAAACTATTTCTCACAATTAAACTACTGTAATAGAAGCTATGCTTCCGTTAAGGAGGGCGTCTGGGTCGCATGTTTGCTGCTATGTCTCCCTCTTATCAGCAAAAACTGAGTACGCAGTTGATTGTTCTTAGCAGTAACATCTATTTTTTACACTTTTGAGACCGTTAAGCCTATTAAAAGGCCAAGCACTAATCGTGCTTTTTATTATTATTCTTATGCTCCCGTCAACCTTGTTAACATGAAGGTCGACAACACATCTTGTTTTTACACTTGAAGGGCAGTTAAGAATTTAAAAATCTGTTCTTTCTGAGTGCAATACTACATGCTTAGAGTAGGCTTCTGTGATGACCATTGAACCTAATGTATGTTTGCCGTTTTGCTATTGTATGGTATATCCATTGCGTGGCCTATGTACGATATAGATTCAATACAAATCACTGTAGCACCAATATGCAAGCTCTCTAGTGGCTATACAGTGCCATATCCTCAATTTTAAAAATGTCACTTGCTATGCAGTCTGACTGGATAAATGTTTGTTTCAGAGTCATACCATTTTCTTCTACATACTAGGATTAAAAACATTGAATGCAATTCTATAGTGAGTCGCTCTTTACAACAAGATTGAAATGGCTCCTTGGCCCTAATTTCATTGCACTGTTGACCCCACGTTAACCTAGAAATAATAAACTCAACTGTACTGGCTGTTGACCTCACACGATGCACACGCACACACTATGAAAAGGTTTACAAATGAAGATTCAGAAAACACAAAGATTAAGATTGGTAGGAAAAGAATGTTTTATTTGTTTTTTTGTTTTTATGATCATCAAAACAATGTCACGCTTTACAAGTAACTAGTGAAATAGTCTTTCATGTCGTTTTTTTATGTGCAAAATTCATGATATTGTACATGTTCGGGCAAGTTGAACGTGCATGATATGCATATAGGTTGGATATTCTAGATGTGGAACCCTTATTGCCAAGCTGACATTTTGATCAATGAAGAGGACACGTTGCTTCCACATGCCTCCACTGACAGGAGCCTGATCAAGGTCGATTTATTCTCAGTCACATTGCCTGAACGGGCCAACCAAGTGGCGTCCACCTTAATTAAATAAAGACATGTACAAATGTCCTTTAGCAGGTGGCTGTCTTAACAGAAGTTAACGGTGGTGGCAGGTGTATGGTAAACAAAGATTGTTTTCTTTTTCTTTTCTTTTTTTTTTTTTTTTTTTAATTTTAAGACGTGCCGGTGGTATTTAACATTATACAGCTGGTGGCATATCGGCGTTACTGTGCCAACTCGGAGCTCGTACTCAATATTCATGTTACCAGTGTTACTTCGACACGGTGCACAATGAGACACAACCACACAGGGACATTTTGAGGAGCAGAAGACAAGAGATGGAACATGGAGCTTCACAGATAAACATTTCAATGCTTCAAAGAAAAGGGCAATAACAGAATGGCAGCACCATAAGGGTTGTTCAACAACATTAAATATTGATATGGTTGCTGAATGACCAAAATCAAGTATCTGCCTTTCTGCACTTCATAAAATTCTTTTAAAATAGAATCGTTATTCTCCAGCATGCACTTTCATCACTGCATATCAAAAGGACCAGCTGAAGGAAGTTCTTTTTAAAATTAAAGTAGAAGTATGGTAGCAAATTAAAATACATTTTAGACTAATGTGCCTTCCGAAACAACACGTTCGAGCCAATGTGGTGCCCGAAGCAACATTTTACATACAATTACAAAAGAAGTCAAATTTTTAACACTGCCTGTAATTTATAAGATAATGTCACACAATTTAAAATATAAAGTGGAACATTTTCATAATTTCCTAACTGTTTTGTTACTGTCAAACAAATCATGCGAGTGACTTGCTGTTGGCAACGCTTATATGGACAAACCAAAAGGAACAAAATGTGACCTCTCTTGCTCCTCCCTTTTTTTCCCCATTTGTTCCTCTTTTTTTCTTCCCTGTGCTTTGGATAGTTTTCGTCATTGTTTGCTAAGTTCTCTGGGGTCACGTCAATGAATTTGGCCATTCCCGCACAACGAATGCACAGTACAAATGTTTTGATTTTGTTTTTTGGCTAAATCATCTCCTTATGACGCAAATGGTTCTTTTTTTTTTTAATTGTTTTTCCTGAAAAATATGGGGGGAAAAATGACCTAGGTGATTATATTAAGAAGGTGTCGATTTGGTATGATCATTTGTAGTAATATTAACTAGGCATTACCTTAAATTTAAATCGATGTTAGTTAGTCCACGTTCAAGGTTCAAGGAGCCTAGAGTTCAAAGTAAACATGGTGAAGGAGCATTTAGCTGTTCTGCTGCACTCAAATGGAAAAAGCAGCCAACAGAGGTGAAGTCTGCCCCAATGTAAATGTAAATCTAGGTTAAAAACTATGATTTTCTCCATAGCTACGATTCAGGATTTTTAAAGCATTTTAAAATCAGTTTCACTACCCATTCATTTAGTAATATTTCAATGCGACTTATTTATTTGCCTTGCTTTAGAATATTTGACTTTTTTTTGTGAATAATTTTTAATGTTGTCACTGTACCTTCTCCTTGTAATTTTGAGTTGCCTTGTGTATGAAATGTGCTGTATAAATAAAATTGACTTTTATTTTCAATGCTCAAACACAAATAGGCATGTTTAAAATACATCAAAAGTGGTCATTAAAACCCCCGTCAATATGTTGTGTGCCTCCATGTTTACATGTTTAAAGCAGCAGACAATAAGAGGCAGGTGACTGCTTCCTCAATCACCGCTAACAGGAAATTAAGGTTCTCTGAGAAGACTGCAGTATCGCCACAATCTTAACTTTTCTCTCAAGAGAAATGGTATATTCCAAGAGAATAATCCAAATCCAAATCTAAGTCCGCCCTTGGAAGTTTATAATGAGGTTTGATATATAAAATTCAAGTATGCTCTTCACAAGGCAAAATTAAAAACAAAGCCAGCTTTAGAACAGTTCTGTTGGCCATATGTCGACAATACAATGCCCAGGTAATTTTAATACATTCCTAATCAGCTCGCAAGGCTTCTGAAATAACACAGTTAATGGGAATGTGAAGAGTCAGCAAGGTCTTTCACAGCTGTGGTATTTAATAAGATTTGAGAGGCATTAAACAACACTGCAGTCAATGTCACGTTGGGCTGCTCTCGCCGTCGACAACTGCAGCAGAGAGAAACAAGAAGAGGCAAATAAGGGAGGCGTGGCGAAGAAAACATGGTCATCTGTTTGAAAAGAGCTGAAATCTGATCTCCAGGGGGACACACGCAGTCGGAGGTACTATACGTATCATCTCCCTCTGATCATTCATGCTTTCTAATTACAGGAGGTGAGGAGGGCCATCATTTTATCGTATTTGTTTTGCATCGCTGCAAAAATAGAAAATGAGGACTCGCCCGGCTGCAGCAATTTACTTCATTTCAACCTTGATTAAAAGAAAATTAATTGCCACATCTCTCATTATGTAGCAGGCGGCATTTGACGACACGATTGGAAATTCTCAAAAGTGTGTGGCACTGGCTATAAGCGTGAGTGGGATCTCAACCTGCAGGTTATAAAGAGGCCCTCAACACAATCACAATCACAACCCTACAAAAAGTGCACCAAAAGTCATTTTAGTATAATTAAGTGCAACTGAAGTATACAATACATCCCTATGCTTTACAAATGCTTGCACCTTGAGTCCTTCAAATCTACACAGTAAATACTGTAGAGTAAATTTGACTCTCTTAAGAGTGGGACCAAAAAGACTCAGATTTAGAGTAATATTTACACTTGGAAGCGCGTAAAACAAAGAATTGAGGCTTGAAGGGTTGAAGAACTAACTCACAACCTTCAGCTTGGGAGACTGCCACACTACCACCTGCGCTGTTTGTTTATATCCAAGAAGAGACCAAACACATAGTTTTTGGTGTCTTGGAGTTACGAAGATTCCAGCTGACACATGCGATATACTAACACACAGCTTTAGCTGGGTAGCTCAAGGGAGTAGATCTTGTGTCTCCCAAACTGGAGGTCATGAGTTTGCTCTTCAACCCTTGAAGTGACTTTTATTACTTTTTTCAATTCTTTATTTTACTCTCTTCCTAGCGTAAATATTACTCCAAAACTGAGTCTATTTGGTCCCACTTTAAATAGTCAAATTTACTCGACAGAATTTACTGTGTACATATGTATGTGGATCAACAACAGCTTAGATTATGGGTGGGCAAACTCGGTCCTCGAAGGCCGGAGTCCTGCAGGTTTTGGAGGTTTCCCTCTTCCAACACAAGCTGATTCCAGTCAACAGGATCGTTCAGGCTTATGCAGAGATTGCTGATGAGCATCAGCTCATGTTGGAGAACATGGAGAACATTTTCCCACCAACATCACCAGCTGTGTTGGAGAAGGGAAACATCCAAAACCTGCAGGACTCCGATCCACGAGGACCAAGTTTGCCCACCTTTAATTGATATTCAGTGTCTGAACACATTTACTACAGCACCACAAGGAATGTCAAGTTTAACCAAAATTGAGTCTTCAATGGAGTGCTTTTTGCTTTAGGGTCTTTTTTTAGTTTTTATGACGTTTTTACAAATGTAAATATACAGGTCATGGCCAAACTTACTTATCTCTAGTTTATGCTCTTTATCTTTATTTTCTCCATTACACTTGAATAAATACATTACATTATTTGTATCTCCAAATTAAACATGAATACAATAGACCCTTCCAGTGTGACGTCATTTTTAAGTGCGCCCCTTGCGGTGGAGGGCAGGGTGTCAATTTGTTTGTTAGCAGCTAGCAAGCTAAGATAGCTTGAAAACTTTGATATAAAGCAGGACAAGTATATCCGGACACAAACGATTTAATGAATGACAATTTACACCATGAAAGTAGTGATTAACGTACTGTTTCAAGCAAAAACAACATACCTTAAGCTTCTGCTTCCACTTTGCCTTCCAACAAACTCCTTTTTTGTAGCTAGAGATCCAAACGGCTGGTTTCAATGAGTCGCAGTAACGTATATGTCCTACTCGGGATGTTTTTTGTGACACTTGACATATTTCCCACCTTTTAATGAAGACGCTTGCCAAAAATCAAGCTCTATACATTCATTTGTTATGGGATGTTTGCCCTCTGTAAGGCGCAGCGGAAGCTAAGCTGTGACATCAGCTGGAAGGGGCTATAGTCATTAAAAATATCGGAGGTTTGGAAATTGGAACCTTAGGTTGTTTGTGCTCTGTATTGTTTTACTGTTTTTAGAATGACCAGGGCAGATTGTTATCTTTTGAGCCCGGTCTGCCAGAGGTTTCTTCCTACAATCGAAAGTGAAGTAGGGAGTTGGGACCCTTGTGAGGAGTTATGTGGTTAAGAAAATGGATGGATGGATGGATGGATGGATGGATGGATGCATGGACGGTCCGGCCGTCCGTCCGGACGGACGGATGGATGGAATAAATGTCTTTCTTTAAAATTATCTGTCATTTTTGGGTGGAATTTTATGAGTATTGGTATTATCGTATCAGTGACTACTCAAGAGTTGAGTATTGGTATCTGAAAAACGTTGTAACAATCATTAATAATATACAATACACACATAATCAAAAATTTAAAATATTCAGATTTTTCTCTATTTATACTTCTAGGTCACTCTTTTTATTTCATTTTTATCATGAGGCTGCCAAGCAATTTCCCACCGTTGTCACAGCAATATGCCCTTTTCAGATAATCACAAAATAAACATTTAAATCCTATTTGGGTCCCTCAAGCCCCCGTGGCTCCTCCCCTCCACTAGGACGCCATATGTCTCTGTGGATCAACTTCAGATGTTTTCCGTATCCGCGGTGTATGATTACATGAGAATTTCTCTCAGAGAAGGCCTCCAGCAGCAGGAGCAAAATGCTAAATGCTATTTTGAAAATGAAATTCTCCTTCATGTGGCTGCACCTGTTTCCCTGGGAGAGTAAGCCGAGCAGACGCCTGATGGAGTGGGCCTGCCTCTGACACACACCTAATTCTAAAATATTTATTAGCTTTTCACACCCTGAAAACTGAAAAGTCACGCTCTGGGACAAAGGCTGTGCCACTCGTTTGTCCACAATCTTATTTCTCCTCAATATATGTGACCCAGGTGGCGCGGCCTGACATGAGCCAAAACCAAACTGAAATATTTCCACTGTCAATCGCCGGAAAATGTTCTGCTGTTATTACGAGAACACCGCATGTCCCGTCAAGTCGCCAAGAAGGCAAAGGGACATTTGAATAATTGATTGGAGTAATGTAAAGTAATCCAACCAGCTTTCATTCTTGTCTTACCTGCAGCGACTGCGCTCTGAAAGGGGACAGCAGGGACATTTGAGGACAAGAGAGTGACATGGAGCGGGGCATTTTACCCCCTATTACTCTTCTTCTCCAATTTCCCAATTTACCACTTTTCCACGTTGCACACTGTAGGCTAGTAAAGACAAGCAGAAAGAGCAAAAATAGCATAACTTGCTTGTAGGGTGTGTACATTGAACTAACATCAAAAATCATTATTGGCACAGCATGTTCTTATAGAGATGAAAATGTTGGTTAACCAGTTTCAGGAGCGTTTCTGCAAGAGTTGCTCAACAGTGTTTGACTTTTGCTTGAGGTATGGCACATCCTGTACTCATGTGCTGGAATCACACATTTTTTTTGTTTGCTTTTAGTGGTGCAATTGCTTGTCACTGAAGTGGGGCACTTCAGCACTTGACTTCTAAAGCTTGAGTACATACCTGTCAGTAAAAAAAAAAGAAAAAAAAAGTTTCTCTCTAAAAAAAGTAATGCGATTACTGTACAGTCACTCTTTGCAGTCTTGTATGAAGTACCTGTAAAAAGCTGAGTAAAAAAATAATAATAATCTTTGAGCAGAAAGAGTAGAAAATATGTTTGGTAAAAGTTAAGGTCAGCTTGTAGAATATTAATTCAGTCATTGACTCAGTGTCTGACATTTACTGTACTTTTGTGATGAACTTACGAATAGGCGTATTCTCTCTCTCTCTCTCTCTCTCTCTCTCTCTCTCTCTCTCTCTCTCTCTCTCTCTCTCTCTCTCTCTCTCTCTCTCTCTCTCTCTCTCTCTCTTTCACTCATTACTATTGGTATGAACTAGACTAGACCTGTGTTTTATTTTGATAATCTCCCCCTACCGGTGTCAGTACCACATCAATGCATGCATTCTTCCACTTTGTGCTCAGTAGTTCAGGCATGATGTCAACAATTTCTTCTGATTTTATTTTGTAGTAATGAGTAAGAAAGCTGGTTAGGGGAAAATATCAGAGCAACAGTATATTTTGATTTTGGAAATGTAGTGGAATAAAAGTGAAAGTTGACAGAAATATTAAAACAGAAACAAAATATTTATTTTTGTTTTAACACAGTAATATAAATAAATTAAATAATGCTGGTTTCAATTTGGATTTTTTTCCCGCCTTTTCTCATCAAAGTCAACAAAGGCGCATTTGTCGGACGTCTCAAAATGATTATCCCGCGCGATTATCCCGTGATGTGGGCAACTTTATGGGAGATTTTCCTTCTATTACTCCTTATGTTTGCGATCTAGCAAACCACAAACTCCCTGGTTATGATGTAAAACATAACCATAGCCAATTGGAAAGCAACCTGAAGCCTGTACTTCTGCCAAACGCAAAGGACCAACTATTTGTGTTGAGTGCTTTTATAAGTGTCTCCCATGCCATTCATCACAGTAAAATGACAGAGTTGTAACCATCATTTATTTGCCAGATAACAATTAGCCTAGCTTCTTTATTCTGACTTGTTTTTAATTTTTCATGCTAGTTTCCAGCAACTTGCCTACAGACAATATACTTAGTGAACACAATTTTCTAAGTTAATGGGGCTGTCTACCGGTTTCACTCAGGAAAATTGACTTTTTAAATACAGGATTACAGGAACAAATTAACTACTTTTCAATTTATAGATATGGGCTTTTCATAATGTGTGGGAGTGATTTTGTCCTAAACCCCCACACCCCCAGCCTGTATTTTGCCATTTTGTGTTTGTTTTGTTCGGCCGTTCGCCCGGCCCCGTTTGCGACAGGCCACCCCCCGCTCTGCGATTGGCTGGAGGGGTGTAAACACTGTCTTTCCACAGAAACGTCCCGCTGTTTACAAAATCACTCCCACACGTTATGAAAAGCCCATATCTATAACTTGAAAAGTAGTTAGTTTATTTAAATCCTGTATTTAAAAAGTGCATTTTCCTGAGTGAAACCGGCAGACAGCCCCTTTAACTGGGATGGCTTTAGTCTGTAGTCTGTTATTTTTTACATATTACGTCTTGCTATTTTGTGTATTATGTATTCAATGTACTTATTCAATTTAAACATTTTAGAATTTCCGCAGCTGTGTTGGTGAACATAACACAAAAGTAACACAGCATTATAGTCACATGTATTTAATATAGACAGTAATATTGACATACTGTACTTTATTACGGTATTACAGTATTTAAAGGGGAGTGAATAGTAATATACAATATTTTTTAAGTAATTTTCTGAAAACAGATATCTGTGTACCATGATTCTAACAATATTTAAATCCAGTTAGGTTGTACAATTCAGAATTACATCAATGACATGCTTTAATTGTGCCCGCAAATGTCACACATAATTCAGTGAGCATCAAGGGATAGAGTTTGCTGTTTTGCTTTTTCTTTGGATTTTTCACAACACCTAGAGGAGACAGACACATTCTAAGCAGTCACTATCCCTATTAAAGTTAAGGGTGTTTTCATCATTAAAGTTATGACTGACTGACTGATTGCTTTTACATGTTGTGATTATTTTACACTTGTAGGACCATTAAGAATGTTAAAGTTGCTTAGTTTACAATGACACATAGAGTTGAAGGTTCTCACAATTGTTGCATTACAACGTTTGTTTAAGGAAATTATGAAATTGGAGTTTGGCCAGCATTCCAAAATGTTTTGTGTTTGAGCTTTCAATTTATGCTTTATATTTAAGGCACTAGATGTAAAAGTAGTACAAGCTTGAGACACAAACAGACAGGAATGGACTCCTCATTTCTGACACATGTAGAATGATGACTCCTCAGCTTTTAAATCATCACTTTAAGAGGACTGAAGAGTGGAGCACATCAGTCATGCATGGCTGAGTGTCTTTGTTTAGCATGTATTTGAGCAATCAGCTCCGTCTCTGTCACTCTGTTTGTCTCACACTGTGATAAAGTTTTATGATTGACCGTAATTATTCCCCCGGGGCCCGAATGCTCCTTGCAGTTTAATTTTTCAACTTTCCTGCTTGTATTCATAGCCAGGCGGAATGTATGGCATGTATTAAAATGCATGAAAGGGATTCCGTTTTGTTTTTTTTCCCTTTCCCTTTCTCTCTCTCTCTCTCTCTCTCTCTCTCTCTCTCTCTCTCTCTCTCTCTCTCTCTCTCTCTCTCTCTCTCTCTCTCTCTCTCTCTCTCTCTCTCTCTCGCTCTCACTTCTTTAGATCCAAACATTGAAAATATTTCATCTCAGGGGCAATCACTCACAAGTTACTCTCTGTACATTATTGACAGATGTGGATATGCACACCTGAGGCCCTCTTCATTTTAGAATTCTATTCAAAGGAATAATGTTTTATTTTATTTTTTATTTATATTGCTCCAGTGCTCCCCCCACAGGTGGGAAATATAATTTGCATTTTAAATAAATAAATAAATAAATAAATAAATAAATAAATAAATAAATAAATAAAAGGTAACATACAATATAATAAAGTATCCAAGTTCCATTCATAAATAATTTACTTAGTTGCGGTAATCTATTAAACAGCCTTTATTCAACTTGAAGGAATTACAAGTGGCCGAGACATGGTGGTCAGGGGCTACAGAAGCCATTTTTTAACGCATACATTCATTGGACTGTTACACAGTAGCAAAACATGTTTGTGTTACAACATCATGTATTCAATTAAACGCACCATCTTGTTATTGTAGTGTGCGGCAACGACAATTTTAAGGTTGGCATTGGCACTTTTTGCTAACATAGCATTAGCGGTGTCATGGCTAGATGGTGATATTCACTTCATGACACTTTTATTTTTAGGTACAGTTACAGTTTCTTTTATATTTTCAAATTGTGAGGCAAAAAAAGTCATAATTAGAGTAGCTGCACTCTTTTCCAACCAAAATGTCATAAAGTCAAACCAATTACAGATTTGTGTTTACCAAAGTGTCTGCCGCATGTACCACAAGCACAGATCTGCACACTAATTGTAAAAGCATGAATGAGGTGCTTGGTGAATGATGATTAAATTAGAAGTCAATCCAAAATTTGTCTTTACAATAACGTGTTGTAAGTATGCTCCCTCACTAGTGTAAACATGTCATTCTGATTAATATTTTGGTGGAACTAAGCAGGGGGGAAAAAAACACCTGATTTGTGGTTATTTTGTCATTATTTGGAAGTAGTTGCATACAGTACTCAATAATATTGGTTTTGCCATGTTATACGCAATGCTGTAAAAATGCACCTTTGTTGACACAAAGATGATTTGATTTCACGTGACGATGCTTCTGACGTCAGTTTTTCCAGAACATGTTGGTCCAACTCCAAATTGTATGGCCCTGTCTGCACTGGCAGAGACAGAGCATGACTTGTCTGTCCTCACTGCAGCTGCTTTGCTAAGTCAAATGGGTGTTGTTTAATATTAATGGGAAAGCATGATGGGTCTATTTTTTTTTAGATTTTAGCCACATTATCACATACCAACTGATGGTTTTAAAGAAATGATAAAGCTGGAGCTAGTCCAAAACACCCTCCCTCCCTTGCTGATTGCTTCAGTGAACGGCACTCACTGAAAGTGTTCAGTTTTAGGACATAGAGGTCACACCTGTTGTGGAACTTGATAGAAGGCTTATTTATAAACTTTCTGAGCCCTAAATTCCTCCTTCAGAGAAAACGCTGAGACACAAAGAGTGGCGGTGGGGGTCAGATGAAGCGCTTGTGTATGAACACAACAACAACTGGACCATCCATAAACTGCTGAAATGAGGAAATTTACAAGCCACCTGATCGGGCTTGCTTTGGGAGTGACTGAAGGACAAGAGCAACACACAAAGTCAGATCCAATCACAGTGAGTCATTTATTGTCAGTCTTGTGACATTACTGAGAAGATGCTTCAATCAATAAAATTATATAGTATTGATGTTGTCTACATTGTCTTTTTAAGCAAAGGTGCCGTCTTATTGGGTCGTTCTCAACAATGCAGTTTTATTTATTTGTATTTTTTTTATACTTATGAATCATGTCCCACTGTGTATTCTGAGCGACCTTCACAGAGTCTGGGTGGTAATTTGAAAACTAAACACTGCACAAGGGCAGCCTCCCATCCGCCTGCCTTTTTAACACCCCCCAAAAAAGGCAAAAGTCAGATCGTGTCCAGCCTGGGAGAGCTTTAATATATAGCCTAAATTTAGGTACTGAGTTATGGCTGAGGAGTTATCGGGGTGGGCTCATGTGACGTATGAAAAAGTTCTGTAAATGCTGAGTGGATTTGAAGTGCAAGGGGACAATCATTCCGGCTGCGTTGACTGATTGCCTGACAGCTGCTGCTCGACATATGTCAGATTTTTGCCCTTTTAAAATGGAAAAGACGCCAGTTTAATGGCTTTTCAGTCCTTGTGAGCATTCTTTTTTTTGGGGGGGGGCTCTGTATTAGAATGGACTACACACATGCTATACATTTTACTACTTAGCTTCTGGTAATAAGTTTTACACCAGAGATGACAAAATGGTTATGACTGTGCTTAAACGGGATGTGCCAGTAAAATATTATGGATTAAAATGTCTAGAAGTACATTAAAAGTTGCAAAAAAAAAAAACTATTACACAAATCCCAACCCCCACATGTACTCACAGCTTTTAGAATCTGTCATCCAGTATTTACTGCTTGGGGGAATCACCTATTCATTGTTTTTGTACTTAGGCCAAAACTATGACTAATCTAAAAAAATATATATAGTCGTCTTGTTATCTTGGTCTCCACAAGACTATGTTAGGGCAAGGGGCGAATCTTCATTTACCTTATCTAATAGAAGTAAAACTGGGCTTATCCACCATCTTGTGGCATGTATTAGCATTGACCAACTTTTCGAATTCAATTTCTCAAAAGATTTTTGCTATTTGTGGCAGGACTCAGTCCCTGTCGTCCACGACTACTGTCTAGGGCTCCAGCTCAAGCTTTATTGCTTAAATGAACTTTAATCACAGCAATCCATTTGACACTAAGGGCTCTATTTTCATACACAGCGCACATGTGCTCGGGTGCAAAAATGGGGGCATCTTGATTTTCATTAAGTATGTTTGGGAATTTGGCAGATCGCGCTGCACCAAGCTGGGTGTTGCGGTGGACTGAGGCATTTTCTTTTACATGCCTTAGCGCACCTGACAATTTGGTGGCAGAAAGTAAGAATAAACTTTACGCCTGCAGGAACCACATCTATATATTGGCGCAGGTAGTTTAACACGATTTGGGTGAATCTGATCACAGACAGACAATTTCCTGCACGTGTGGTGGATGTTGTCATCAGCATGCATGAAACTTTCTGAATCATTTTAGAGATCAATGGGCACTTTAGGTATCAAGGGAAAAGGGGCTTGTGTCCAGGCGTCCATAGCAGCCCCACTCTGCACATCCCAAAACAGCACATACAAATACTCACCATAGAATAGAACTCCATCGCAACCCCCATATGATAATAAGGAATTTCTTTCAACGTATTTGTGATGTTCCTGTTGTGCCATGTAATATCAGCTAGGGCCTTTAAACATTTCACACGTTCCAGTCATTGTGCAGTGGTCAGAAGGAGCAGATTGCACACAAGTAAGCAGAGACTCTTCACTCTATTACAGACGTGCGGGTATAATATTAGTCAGCTCTGCCAATAAGAGCAAAGCTAACAGGCAAACCATGTGACAAGGTGCAACAGCAGACAAATCGATGGCACAAAACAGATTGCCTTGCCGAGATTCCCTTTTGCTGACAGGCCACGGGGTAGTTTGCGCTTTTAAAAAATAGCGACATCTTTTAAGGTGACCTCTGGAGTGCTTCTTATAAAATTACTAGAGACAGAAATCCATTTGCAACTGCGCTATAACGCTGAGATTACATTGTTACTTTAGAGCCTCGGTGCAAATTAATTTGAGGTTCATTTCATGTATTATATAAATGGATGGTGGTGGGAAAATTAAATCCCAGTGTTGCACATTTCTATATATTGTTTTATTTCTGCAGAGGGTGTTTTGGATCACTGTGCTTACCCTTCATTTGGCCAGTGGAGCAGGCTTCCAGCACATTTAACTCCTCCGTGGCCATCAAAGGACAAAAACACCATAGGCCAACTAGATTATTTGTTCTTTTAACGTGCTTTTCTAGTTTCTTATTCATTTCTTTCTTTCTCTCTTTCTTTCTCTCTTTTTCTTTCTTTCTTTCTTTCTTTCTTTCTTTCTTTCTTTCTTTCTTTCTTTCTTTCTTTCTTTCTTTCTTTCTTTCTTTCTTTCTTTCTTTCTTTCTTTCTTTTAGAAATATACAATGAGAAAATTGCTATCAGAAGTTGCATTCGGAAATTGTTCCATGCCTGCCTGACATTGTTACAGTGTAGAGACAGAAAAGGGTACAGGTAACTATAGTACACACGTATACAGTAAAGTAGTTATGACCACTTGTGAAATGTAATTAGATACAAGATAAGACTTTTTTTTTTTACCTTTCACTTTTGATTGACACTCTTAGAGGATATTCATTTAACACTCTTATTCCTGTGGTTGTAGTTTGCAGTGTGATAGACTAGCACTACAGCATATCATGAGATCTTCCTAATACAGTATGTTTGCTTACCTCCTTTAACTACTGTACATGAGAAGGTCAAAATATCAGAAACAGCTCTCACTATGTACAAGCACAAAAATAAACTTGTTAAATTAAGATCTCGCTGACAGTGTCAATCCACGAATTGGATCTTGTTGGATTGTGAACTTTGTATAGATTTGTGGTAACAAAAAATGAGAGGGGGTAACATAGGTTTAAAGAGATTTCAATACATAGACAATCTATATAAATTAAGAATACAATCTGTGAAATAATATATAGATGGGATGTTAAGTACAATTTCATTCTGTTTGTTTGCACTGTGCAAGGCCTTTCACCATTGAGGCTTGAAAGCATCTAAACTCTCTTGACTGAACTTGGCACCCTTTGCACCCAGCACCAGTCACGCATATGGGAAGTGTGCGACGTACGTGTGGACGGGGCCGACCTGTCACTGAAGGAGTATCGGAGCATCTCCGCCTCTATCAGGGGACCTTGGAGCCATGTGTCGACATGCATCGCACTGTTAGCTACATCGCCTGGTCATATTGGGGACAGGAAAGAAGTGGCGGAACAGAAGCACTCCAGATGTTCTTCATCAGTGGGCCACAGGGGAAGTCTGTTACCACAACACCTGGCTCGTTTCCACTCTGAGCTCCCAGGCAAAGAGTGCAATGCTCTGCCACGCTCTGCCAATCAGACACATAATAGATGCTCACTGCCGCAGGATGGAGTAACATCTAAACTCTCTCTAGGCTGTCAGGGAAGGTGGGGGAGAAGAGGGGCTTTTCGGAAAGGCAAATAACTTAACCTTCAGAGCACCTTTCCTTAACCTTTGTGGAGAACGTCACTGGGTCAAGGAGAGATGAACATCTTTAGAACATCGGAACGGCTTGAAATGACTTTGACTCCACACAATAAATTCTGTGGTATAAATTTAATTCCAAATAGACTCAGTTTTAGAGTAGGCTAGGATTTACACTAGGAAGAGAGTAAAACAAAAAATTGAAAATAAAATATGTCACTCAAGGGTTGTGGAACAAACTCATGACCTTCAGCTTGGGCGACTACCACGCTACCACCTGAGCTATGCCCCTCCTACTGTTTGCTTTTCTCCAAGAGACCAAATACATCATTTTTGTTCTTGGAGTTACGAAGATTCCATGCAATCATGGAATCAGCTGCAGCTGACACGAGCGACATACCAAAAGACATCAGGTGCTGCGTGGCTCAGGGAGTAGATCGACTGATTCCCAAGCTGAAGGTCGTGAGTTTGTTCCTCCACTCTTTGAGTCACTTTTATTTTTCAATTTCAGTCAATTTGGTCCCACTCTGAATAGTTAAATTTACTCTACAGAATTTACTGTGCACTTTTCGTAATCAAAGTCATTCCTTCAGTAACTACTTGCTTCTCATATTTATTTCAATCGGGTTGACTTCAACAATAAGAATCACTTAATTAAGAGACTAAAAGTGAAATTTGCTACTCCCAACTAGTCTTTCTGAAATGTGAAGTTGTGATTTTATTTTGTTAGAATACAAACAACCCAACAGCTATTTCCTACTCATCACGCTCAGATAGGAAAGGAAAGAAAAATTCCATCCATTTTCCTAACCGCTTATTCTTCACAAGGGTCACGGGGGTGCAGGAACCTATCCCAGCCGGCTACAGGCAATAGTACACCCTGAACTGGTTGCCAGCCAATCGCAGGGCACACGGAGACGAACAATCATCCACACTCACAATCACACCTAGGGACAATTCGGAGTGCCCAATTAACCTGCCATGCATGTCTTTGGAATGTGGGAGGAGACCGGAGTACCCGGAGAAGACCCACGCGGGTACGGGGAGAACATGCAAACTCCACCCAGGACTGCTGAAGCACCGACTCGATCTCATGTCCTCAGCATTGGGAGGCACCGTGCCACACGAGAAAAATTCCCATGGAAAAAAAAAAAAATTACTCAGAAGAGGCTTGGCAGCTCACGTGTATGGTGAAGAGTAAAAAAAAAAAAAAATGAACAAAGAATGATTCAATAAAAGTCTTTTACATTTTTGTTCTCGTTTGCACTTAAATACTGACTCTTCAAATCTAACAGTGTCCACGATTTCATAGTGAAAATTGTGTTTGTGCTCTTAAACCAAATCTATTTTGTATTTATTTTTTTATCATACAAATTCTCCCCAAAAAATCGTAGAAATATACAAAAAAAAAAATTATTGGCATGATGACTCAATGAGGGAATCTAACCAGCTGCAGCCTGCACACAGGGGCTAGATGCAGCATGTGCTCAGCCCTGTACGTTCCAGTTAGCCGCACCACACAGACTGGCAGTAGGATGTCAAAACATGTAAGAAGCTTGCAAAAATGTTGGTGTTCTCATTTAATATGTCTACAATGCATTTAAAAAGTGTAAAAAAATAATAATAATAATAATAATTTGTTTTTAAACTATGTGGGAGGGGTAGCCTATTTACAATCAATCAATCAATCAATCAATCAGTCAATCAATCAATCAATCAATCAATCAATCAATCAATCAATCAATCAATCAAACTTTATTTATATAACACCTTTCATACATTCAAAATGCAACTCAAAGTGCTGAACATCCATAATACAATAAAAAGAAAAAGCCACCCCTCCCCCCACATCCCCATGATCGTACCCACAGACACACCCAAAACATAACAGACACCCGAAAACCACAACATAGCGGGGCACAGAAGTACCCTGTAAGGAAAGGCACCCAGGAGGAGTTCGTCCACACTGAGAGGGATGACGGTCAACCACCACAGGGAGGAATGCCATTCCAGAGACCGCCAGCCCACTCCATGCAGACTGAAGCGAGCCACAGCTCCTCAGGGCCAAGAAGACCAGCCATCCCTCCCAGTGTGGAGGCTCCCCCATGAGGAAACACTGGAGCTAAAAACCTAATAACTACCTAATAAAAAAACATGTAAACACTAAAAGAAAACAGTTAAACACTAAAAGGGGATTAAAAAGAACAAAGATCAATCAAATGTCAAACTAAAAAAGTGAGTCTTAAGCCTCCTCTTAAAAACATCAATCTGCAATCTTACAATATTGAATTATGAAAGAAACAAATCATTTTATATGGTCCCTCTATATACTGCGAATTTTCAATTTTGCGAGTGGATCTGGACTGAAATGCCCACTGCGTTACCTTCATGTGTGACCGTCAGCTGTCTATCCAGGGGCACAGCCCCTAGTTTGTCATTCAGACAGACTATAGCGGCAACTAATGGCAAATGCCATTTTTCTTCCCACTGGTTTATGGGGCAGTAATGATTGATGCCTATGGTTTTGACTGACCTAAGAGACGTTGTGAGTTCGTGGGGAGAAGATCTCCTCGATTTCACTAACATGCCTTCCTTTGAGGAGGTACAGTAGATTCAAGGGACTCTGAGGTGGGCGTTCCTATCTCTGGAGTTGAGGTGACTAAGGTAGTCACCAATCAAATTGGTGGCAGGGCCCCGGGGGTGGATGAGATCCGCCTGGAGCTAATAAAGGCTCTAAATGTTGTGGAGCTGTCCTGGTGGACATTCCTCTGCAACATCACATGGACTTTGGGGACAATGGATGTTGGTTAGATTGGCAGATCAAACTTTTTCAAAAATGGAAAAGTTGGCCTGGAAATGTCTTGAAATCCCCCTGAAAAGCTGGATGATGTGGCTGGGAGTAGGAAACAAAAGTGGATGGATGGATGGATGGATGGATGGATGGATGGATGGATGGATGGATGGATGGATGGATGGATGGATGGATGGATGGATGGATGGATGGATGGATGGATGATGGATGGATGGGTTTGGTGTTGGATGGATGGATGGCCTATGAATTCTGCCTAGAAACAAGTGACCAGCAAACATGACCTAAGTAGGAAAGATAAAATAGCAAAATAGCTGTCTGTGTTGAGCTCTGTTTTAGTTAAATGAATCACTAATCATTTGAGTACAATACTTTTGGGCTATGTAACTATTCAGATAGGTAGCTCTCAGTGACGTGCTGTCAGGGCAGGCAACGTAGGCACTGCCTGACCAAGGCTGAAATGAAACGAAAATGAATTGGCTTCTTCTGTTGATTTAAATTATTTTTGCATTTCACATAGCCTACACTACCTATATAGATTTGAAAGTGACATCTGGCGATTTTCATAGTTCAATTAAAAAGGACTCACGACTTCTTCTGGCCTGCAGGCAAAAATGCTACAAAATTCTCCTGCTGAAGGCACACGCCTCCCATGCCTCCAGCAGCCCTTTCTGAGTAGCGATGTGTTTCCCAATAGAAAAGGCAAAGGTAGCAAATTGCTACGCAGCTTTTTTTACGTAGCTGGTATTATTCCTATGCGAACATACGTTCGCACAGTGCATTCGTGAATTCAAAACATACTTAGTGCAAAGTAGGCCGGTAAGGTGACGCCACTCTGGAAAATATAAAACTATTTTCACCCCTTTCTTTTGAGGAAAAACGTCAGCTTTTGAAAGATAGGAGACCAACACCTTAGCTACCAGATCTTCAGCAAAGTAAGGGATAGAGAATTATTCGTACTTTTCACAAAGAATGCTACAAAAGGAAATACTGGCTTTGTGGATGCTTTCCACTTTACATGATGTTTGACATTGCTATTGCTAGCTTGATTTTGCAAGGAATTAGACTGTTTTACTGGGAGATGTCCACTTTATTACATCCTTTCCGGGCGTCCGGACGGGTTTTTATTAATGAATGAAATTGTCCGGTTTTCGTTGTGCGGCAAATGGGTGCACTGCACCGTGTTTATCGCGACGGGCAGATCAACATTTGCGTACATCAGTTAGCGTTCAAATATTGTCCTGGGCTGCAACGGTGGCCCAGAGCTTTAGCTGAGTGGCGAAGTGATGAGCTGCCTCACGGGAGGTGAAGGGCACAAACCTCGCTCATTCCAATTTGTTTGCGGAGCAAAAAATGCGCTTAAAACATTGTGTCTGTCATAATCATTTTTGTCAAGTAATTTTTTTTTCTAACAATACAGAGGAGACATGCATTAGCATCTTGGAGTAAACAGTATCATTTTTAAGTATATTAGTTAGGCCTAAGTGTCCTTTTTTTTTCTTTTTTTTTACCAATTAAAATATGGTCACCCTAGGATATGTTGATATGTTGTACACTCGCCTGCCAACGCACACATTTGTAATTGGTGTGTATGTTTCAATTTACGACTGCCTGCCTACCCAAGCCTAGAGCTCACCGCACGTCACTGGTAGCTCTGCTTAATACTGTTAACAGACGCATAATCTTCGCTAATAAAAGTTAGAAAATAAATGTAAAAGCGTTTCAGTTCAACCCATTTAATGTGAGTTTGTGCTCTATTTGTATGCATTTTTGTGTTTCACCTTGAAGTCATCAGATTGGGTGCGTTTATGCTCCCTGTCTGGCAGTGAAGAGCAGCGAAAGTGAGGAGGGCAGCGGCCTGGGTGAAAAACGACAGATGCCACGCTCAATAATAGCAATGTTAAAATCTCCTTGACCTGCAGGTCCTCAAATAGCAACCCCAATTCGTTTCATATTTTCCTTGCTGGATCAATGGCGGCATAAATTTGAGGCTCAATGACAAGAATAATTTAAAACAGATCTATAAGTGATAGAATTATTCCCTATGGTCACAGATGCATAACAATTCACTGGATTGGCAGGATGCGCCTTGGAAAGATTTGCTTATGTTGGGGGTGGGGGGGTGAAAGAGCCATATAATGTTAAATTAAGCATGCGTGTGCATAAACGTATCTTGCCCTTTTTCAACACTCTTGCGTCTTTATTTAGCGAGTTCAAGTACATATTGAGGTATTGATCTTTTCTGAATTTCGTAGCCATTTCTGCTCTGATCAGCAAGGATAGCAAGGGCAAATTGTTTAACATAGCTGAATAAATAATAATATCAATGCTGAGCCCCCACCTTACTCAAGTCAAATGTGAGCCACACCACCTTGAGGGACGGGTAGGCTGTAAATTTAAAGAGCGTGAAATGTTTAATCTATTTCAGAGCCTGAGAATAGATGCAATGTTTAGTGAAAGATAAATACTAAATTCCCTTTTCTGCTTTTTTTGTGTGTGTGTGAGTGCGTGTGAACCTAATTCAAGTGTGGCCACATTAAGACATCTGGTGCGCTTACAACCACCAAAATGTGCCGGCATCTACCGACACCATTCCCCCGCTAAGAGGACACGATTATTGGCGTTCGCGCTAATACCGTTTTGCACAGCATAAAAGCCTCTTGCTGATAAATATTAATTTGGGCCTGCGTGATGTATTTGGAAATTCCAGCTAAAATGTCACCACATGGAACATTAATGTAATATTTCAAGGCCTGAGAGCAATATTGATTGCATTTATTTGACTCAGGGGAGGAGAAATAATTCTTCAACGTGGAGGCACATCTGGTACGCAAAGATGCGAAGCCCAGAATGAGAAAATACAAGATAACAATAAAAAGAAAATAGGGTTCATATTTAAATGCATTATCACAGTGTTGTTTGGATAGCACTGCCTTGTTAGAGTGGAACAAAAAGACAGATGCACTCTGCTCTTTTACGGCAACCTCTGAAAGATTTCATTTTCTATAAAGCGAGTTTAATACACAATAAGAGTTTCCTATTTTCTGTCCTCCCTCCCGTTCCGCTCCTCTGAAATAAAACTCAACTTATCTATGTCCAGAGTCCTCTGGAGTCTCCGTTTCTAGCTGTGCTCCCTTTGCATTGCAGATATTGACTGGCAGTGGATGGAGGCGTCACACTGTCTTGGTGCGAATGAACTGAAATCTGAGAAAAGACACTTTGACCCCTCAACAAGCTGCTCTGCTTTACTCATAGCACCAACACTGATTGAAATGGCCTTTTCTTCTTGTTCTTCCTATTCTTATTATTGTTATCACTTAGAGTTGTAACATAAATGCTGCCTTTAAAAAGATTATAAAGCTCAGCTTGGTCAGAGATATTCACATAGCAGTATTGTGGTGTACTACATCACAGCATCATTATAAGAGGTGTTTCAAATATTTGGGTAATTTATCTGGCAGTATGATGGAGTACAGTCATGCACCGCTGCAAACTTTACAAATACAGATACAGTAGAGTACTGCTGAATTTTGCAGCTGTGTATAATAATTATGGTGAAAGGTGACAGCATGCAATGTTTCAACCATACTATAAGTATAGATGTGATCATTTTTCATCCAAATTATAAGTATAGATATGGTCAATTATATTATATGTGTGAAAATATTATAGATGCAAAATTAAAGACTTGCACGTTTAGAAAGTTTTGACACTTTGACACTCGGGCTTAAAGATCTAACACTGCTAAAGCGCCCCCCACTGGCTAACTGCATGAGAGCCTGCAAATCCTTAAACAATGTCTTTTCCGTGCTTTTCAAGCAACATACTTATAAAAATATATGTACATAAACTGATTTTTTTGGGGGGGGATGGGGGTTAAAGGTAAACATAAAAAAAAAAGGGGGATTATTATTATTATTATAGCCAGCATGTAAACATTGTAGATTTGTAGATATTTAATTGAAAATTTCGTCAAAGGAGTGCATGTATTGTAAATTGACTATTTGATGCATCATCCTCTAAAGAGACATTTCTGTCCTAATAGAAACCCACTGGACTCACGTGGCAACGTCTTCCAGTGGCCCCCATAGGATTTGAATGTGGCTTATTCTATTGATTTAAAAAAAAAAAAAAAAAAAAAAAAAAAAAAGGACATTTTTGTGGCATTTGCGTGCAATAAAGATGATGGGACAACCAGCACAATAACAACCCATTTTTTCTAATTTTGGAAGGAAATTAATAGGGTTTTGTTGTTGGTGGTATTTTTTCTTTCTTTCTTTTTTTTTTTTTTTTTTTAAGCCACAATTAACCTCAAATGATTCCTCCAGCTATTCCTTCTCTCTGGTTGTTAAATCTGCATCACAGGAAGACGGTGATGAGAACCTGAAGGACTTTTGTACTCTTCTGATTCTTGTCACACTTTTCATTAAAACTTTTTTGATTTTGCACAGTTGCACAGATGAAATATCCAGGGGCCCGCGTCTTCATCCTTCACTCCACTAGTAATCAAGAAGTTTTCATCCAAAAACACGACAATAATAAAAGAGCCAGCCAAGGATATCCTTAATAATGAATTTGCGCCACAACCCAAGACAACATCTTCAAAAAGCGAATACCTTTTAACGCCATCTGCAGCAGACACTTGGGAAGTTAGGCTTTGTGCAGCAGCGTGAGGAGGGAAATCAAGTTTTTTGGAACAGACAATGTGAGCATTTAAATAAGAAATGGAATCCAAGCACACGTTATTCCTCAATTCCCATATTATGTATAAAAGGAACGGCAATACAATCAAATTAGAATGAAAACCGAGACCTGATTTTTTTTAAAGGGACTTGGAAAAAAAAAAAGAGTAGAAGAATGATTGTATATGCAGTGTTGGAGCCACATTTTACAAAAGTAAAGCAATCATAGTTGCTTTTTGCTGTAATTTGCATTCTCTTTCACCTATATTTTAACCTTCCCACCTTCCCTCTTTCTGATTGGCTATATTTTCAGCCAATCAGACGGTTGATCCATCATTGAATGATGTAGATGACAATTATTATAGCTAAAACACTGATTGGTTGTGATGTCATCCAGCAGGAAGGCCTCACAAAATTGATTTCTATGATCTATTCCTTGATAAAGGCCATTGGTGTGTGTATTAGAGTTAATTTTCATAACATAGCTGTTTTAGTAAAAGTGACATAGAAGTAATACGTTACTAGTAGTATGTAACATGACATTTTGAAAGTAACTTGCCCAATGCTGGTTAGACAGTATGTGATGTTTATCTTTATAATCTCCACTCACTAAAAAGTCAAACGCCATTTTAACTTGCACATTTGCGTCAAACGGATTTCAGGGAAAAGCTCTTTGACGTGAGGCACAAATAAGATGATGGCCTTGAACGTTAATGAGTTGAGCATAAAACAGAAGCGTGTTCTGTCGGGGCCACATGAGTCAACCAAGTGTCAAAAGTAGCAAATTATTTAATGGGAGAATGGACACACATTTCAGTCAAATGTAATATTTGTGATGAACCATGCCCGTGGCAAAGCAACAATAATATATAGACGTGGAGCTCCATTCTTAACTTTTGGTAAGATTATGCTTTTTCTAAGAATGATCCAGAGTATATGCAATGAGAAATTAACTGTTTCATGTACAGCACTTTGTATACAGCAATGTTTGTTTTAAAGTGTTTCATAAATAAAGTTGAGTTGAGTTATTATTTTTGTCGGCTGAGTTTCTGTGGTCAGGACCTTCACAAAATACCTTCAACAACACAGCGCCACTGGAGGAAAAAGTGGGCAGTCATCTATTTTTTTCCAAACACATTTTTAAGAAAAAAATAAATACAGATTTAGACCTTTGTAGAGTTATGGTTAGGGTTAGACCATATAGCATCAAATTCTGTTACCAAATTGCCAAATGCGCTGGAGATGCGGCAACTGTGACGGCCAGAAAGGCGCAAGACGCGACCCTTACAGTGCAGAATCGTGTTGCGCTGCCATAAAATAAGATGCAGCCATTTTTATGTTGAGCGCACATGTGCCAGTCTACGGAAAAAAAGTCCTGGGTGTCACTGTGGAAAAGACAGTTTCGTCAATGGAAAATTTCCGCCATTTTTCATCACAAAAAAAATAAAAAATAAAAAAAATCAAATGAAAATGAAATGGAAACTAAAATAGAAGCCATCCATTGAGACGATGATGATAGCTAAGTTGACTGACAATTTTGCCAATGGCTAAAACGGAAACAACACAGCGAGGGAAATTCACAAACTCTATTATCAGGAGACAGAATGAACCGTGGGTGGGAGAAAAGAACCACTCAAACTGTTCGCTGCACTTTATTTAATGCTCAAACATTTCTATTCATTGTGCAGTTGTAAGAAGAATCTCAGGCAAGTATGCACTTTTTTAAATTTAGGTGAAGACTAAGTTTTAAGACAGCATATTGTCAGTTCAACATGATTCATTGAAACAAAATTTAGTGAAGACGTTGTGTTAAATATGTCTTTAATTATGTCGAAAACTTGCATTGATTTTAGTCAAAAGACTACAACTAAATTAAATTAAATTAAAATTTCTTGTCAAAATTAACATTGGTCAAAACCTGTGGTAGTTTTGATAGAAAACTGTTTGTTTTCCTCTCGCCTTCACCTCTTCTTTGCTCCGCCGGGATAAATCTTGTTTACATTCCTCACAATGCACTTGTAACTTTGTTTTGCTATCCTCTTCCTGAATGAAGAATGTATGTGCAGTAGCGTGATGGAATAGTCCATTGCATGAGAAGGGCAGGGGAGCACTCTCACTGATCATAAGATATTAAAAAATTCCTGTTTTTAAGAACATGAATTGTGACCAAAAACTATAATGATTGTGTCAAATTGAATAAAACTATATGAATCTGTTTTTATTAGATGTTTGGGGCCCCTTCTCTGGGTCTCAATTTCCTCTGTTTGCTTAATTGTAAGTCTTCCCCATCTGGAGCGCATATACTGATATCTTGAATTTATCTGAACAAATTCAGTCTTCACTATTCCTTGAGTCTGTGAGTGGATCACTTCTCCAAATTAAAACAATGCAATCAATGAGCTAAATATAACTGCAAATAACTCCTGCCACTGGTCCGTCAACCAAATGAAGAAGAAAATACAAATATGACTTGACCACGAGGCACACGTTTCTGTGAGGTCACTTTTTAAATTCCTGATCCTGTGTAAGCCTCTTTTGAAAGACACTGGGATGTGTGTATGCCTGTGTGTTTGTGTGCGTGTTCGTGTGTGTGTGTGCGGGGATATTGTTTTTGCTGAATTGACAAGTGCTTGGTGTCCTGTTTGGATAAGCAAGCTTTAAATCAGGTGCGCTGATACTTGGAGCTTGAAGGTCACATAATACCTTTGTGAGCGGGCTAAAGTGGATGTGTAAAATAAACTGCTCTTATATTATGGATGGCTGTACGCAGCGGTCGACTAAGTAGTGCTCACTTTTGGGTTAAATCATTCCTTTTCACTGACATTCATCAGAAACTTAGTTGAAGTAGCAGCAGATTTATGCTGCATTAGAGGCTCCTAGGAAATCTGAAAATTCCACTTGGAGAATTTGAGATCTGACATCAAGGCATTCCAGTCAAATGTTTTTACACATTTGCTTTGCTGGTGATGTGTTTGTGTTGTTGGTTAAGAGACAATTTTTGTTGTTGTTATTTATTCATTATTGTAAATATTATTGCATATATGATAAAGTAAAATATCTGTACCATTTGTCATGCAGAAAACTCTTGTCTGGCTTTACTCTTTTATACCAACCAATATATCTGTACTTTATACAGTATGTAGGATTTTTAGCACAACTCTGTTGTGGGACAACTTAAATGTATAACCTGAGATCGGATTAAACAGCTCTCAGTTGGACGAACATTCAACTATCGTTAGCTGGTGATTCATTTTGAGACCACTTTAATTTTTTTTTGGCACGAAAGGGTCTAATTATCAGATCGTGTTCATGCTAAACTACTTCAAATTGATCGACAATTTATGTTTCTGGTGTACACAGTTTCAGATAACTATTACTAATAAGCATTTTTCACATTGTATTTTCCATAATGCTACAGGGTAATAGAAAAATTGTACATGCAATACCCGTGGCATTATGGCAGGGAAAAATAAAAAATAAAAAATAAAAAATATTAGCATTTAGCTTTCATCTTACCAATACGATTTAATGACTTTATCAATATGCTTAAACGACTTTAGCAATATGTTCGAGAGACTTTATCAATACTAGCAAAATGTTTTATAGACAAAAACAAGGAAAATGGTTTGGTTTTGTCTCTATGTGCCCCGTGATTGGTTGGCAACCAGTTGAGTGTGAAGCTCCAACACACCTGCGACTCACGTGGGGAAAAGCGGTGCAGAGAATGGATGGATGTACATACTTTTGATTTCAACAAGTCTGTTTTCTTCAAAATGGATCCTTGTAATGCTTCGGTCCAGAAGGAAATGGTCAGCAGCAAAGGGAAGTGCATTTCCGTCAATTAAACTACTTAATAAATGCATCATTTTATTTGTTGCGTCACTCATGACTACCTTTGAAAAAGAATTTGTGAAGATGATGTGAGCACCGTTGTGAAATATATTAAATGCTTTTTGGCTGGATGTGGATAAGCGTGAATGCAGGCTATGATGCGGACGTGTGGTACTAGCACCGTATTCTACTAGTCTACCATTAGTGAATACATTAGCGCCAAAATACAATATGTGCTCTACATAAAAGGAAACACATCTGTTAAAAAAGTCAGGTTGATTTCCATTTGTGCAGTTCTAGCACCCTGTAGTGGCTATTTTATTAGTGCAATTTAATTTTCATTAGGGATGTTTTGTCCTTCTATGTTTAAAATCTATGCTAATTGTACGATTAAGGGGAGCCTAATTTGCTTGTGAAGCGATCAATGTGTGCTTGTGTGCTACTATTATTAGTAGAGATTGTAGGTGGTTTATATGCATTCCTGTTATGTACAAAAGTACAATATTGTGCTTTTTTTTTAGTATGAGCTCTTTTTTTTTTTTAAACAATATTGTGACCTTTTTTAAATATCGCCAACGCCCCCATAATATTGTGCTAATTATCGTATTGTGACCTTCATATCGTGATAATATCGTATCATGATGTTTGGATATCGTTACATCCCTAGTGACTATGAGGATAAACGGTATTAAATTTAAAACATACAACATGCTAAATATTCGCTACTCATTTTATCTATTCTTTTAATTTATTATACACACTGTACTTAAAACCCCAAAGAGAGGAAAATTTACATTTTCATTTTGATATATTTAATAATTCTGTATGTATAATATTTAGTGTTGTTCCGATACCGTTTTTTTTGCCCCCGATACCGATTCCGATATAGCATTGCAGTATCGGCCGGTACCGATACCATACCGATACCTAAGTTTTTTTTTCCTCAACATGAAAAAGCTGTCTTGCCATTGGTTCAGAGATTCAAGGGCCAATAGGATATCTTAGATTGGCATGCAGTGAACATGTTACATATGAGTGAATGTCGTGCACGAGCAAGACACAAGATGCTGCATCCAAAAACCTATATTAGCATTAGAATTAATGGTATCGGCATGTTACTTGTGAGTACTCACCGATACCGATACCACTGTTTTAATGCAGTATCGGCACCTCTGTGGATACCAGTATCGGTATCAGAACAACACTAATAATATTTATACATTCGTTTACTCCCTTCTGGGAATAAAAGGAGCATTACATCATCGTCTAAGCAGTTTCTGTTTATAGTTTTGGTAGAAGTGTGATTTTTTTTTTTTTTTTTTTTTTTGACATCTTGCCTTTTTCCAGCAGCGTTTGAACCATGCTGTGTGACAGTGATTCATTTTCAAGTGACGACGCCAGATAGCCCCGTAAATCAGTCTTTATAAACCACAAAAAAGCCCAAGTCAATGATCTCACAATGGCTTAGTCCCGTTGGCCAGCCGCTGAGTCTTTGAACTGCATCTTGTGAGCTGCACGAGGGTTCCTCCACTGGAACGAGACCTGGCAACCAACGCCACATGACGCTGTTCAATACAGCATTCGCAGGCACGCCGCGGTCTGTTGCACTTACCAGGGCCCAAAAAATATCCTGTTGCCTTAAAAGCCTGATGGCCTAATTTGTCTTGTTGGGGTCCTGCTCGTGCGTCCAAGTAACTCACCGCGCTCTTTTTGCTCTCAGCCGCCTCCCAACACATTCACCCCGAGCCCTCAATTGCTTGTTTGACTTGACACATAATTACTGTGGAAATATTTGTGTATTTTGTACGAGTGCCACGGTTAGCGTTTGCAAGCGGCTGCCAAGTCCTCGCAGTGCTCGCTGCAGTTATCACAGCCAAAATCCCTGATTAAAACAAGATGCTGTCATTTGGGCCAGCTTTGGAAGAAATCACTCGCAGAGACGGGCCTCTTGCTGCCAAAGCGCCACTGCAAGCAGCCTGTGTCATATGTGGCAATGCTGACATGCTCACTGCACCAAAGAGGATTTTTATTGCCTTTGAACATGTAACTAAATCAAGCTTCTTCCATCAAAGTGGAGTTCCACGGGTACCACTCATGTGGCATCACTCTAAAAACTAACACAGTGGGTATTAAAACCTCATAAAATCTCCATTATGAGATGTGCCTGTCTATTGTGGAGGAATTTAGGGTGTGTGTGTGGGTGTTTTTTCAAAAACCAATTGCCTATATCTTTGAAAATTGAATTTCATGGATGTGGGCACCAGGTCCAACAAGTCTACTTTCATGTTTTTATATAATGTTTGTGACATGTTAAAATCCAACTTTATCAATTTTTAGAATGACTCAAAGCAGAGGTTCCGTATTTAAATGCTTCGTTCAGATGTACACTATAAATTAATGGTGGGCAAACACGGTCCTCGAGGGCCGGAGTCCTGCAGGTTTGGATGTTTCCCTTCTCCAACACAGCTGATATATGATCAGCTCATCAGCAATCTCTGCATAAGCCTGATAACGATCCTGTTCATTAGAATCAGCTCGTGTTTGAAGAGGGAAACCTCCAAAAATCTGCAGGACTGTGAGCTTTTTGTGAGTTTTTGCACCCCTGCTATAAATACACGTTTTTCATCTTCATGACATAAGGCTTTTGAAAAAGAACATGTTAGCCATTGTAGTATAAATTGTATAAAGTTTGGGAACGTTAGTCATGAAATTGAGAATAGTAGGCCCCTAATAGTAATATTTCAGCACTTATATTTTAGGTACTTGTATTTTCTTTCAGTAATCAATTAGGTCTTTTTTCACAAGTTACGAGTATTATATATCAAATGTGAAGTGGTGAGCTTGTCTTTTTGAACATTTTTGCTTCATAAAATGAAAATAGTCCAGTTTTGATTGATTTGATTTATTGAACATATAAACATACAAACAGCAAAGAAACAACAAATTTAAAAAAAAAACATAAAATCATCATTCAATCACAGTTTACATGTTCAAAAGGGAGTAGGAAGAAGTTAAAAACTTATCTAGTCCTAGCCCTTATACATGATATATTTAGACTTATTTCATTATTAATACTATACTAGGTTAATATTTTTTTTTAAATAAAATGTATAAACCTGGTTATGAATACAAGTGCACTTAGACATGCATGCATTTGCCAGCAACATATGTACATGAAATTCCTAGACATATACCAAAATACATTTATAAATCATATACTTATACCCATAAATACAATTTTCATGCACTTATCTGACATAAGTAATTTTTTTAACTTTGCTTTTAAACAATTTTTTAAACTCAACAAGTGAGTCACATCTTTTCAAGTCAATTACCAAATTATTCAAAAAATTAACACCTTTTACAGAAACACACCTTTGCTTAATATTTGTTCTTGTTTTGTTTTTTTTGTAGACACTTGTACCCCTTATCTCATATGGACTGTGTCTAATTTCAAACAGCGTCTGAGTACTGTGGCAGAGTAGATTGTCATAACTTACTATGTAGACCTAAAATTTCCTATTAAATGAGAACATGATAATAATAAAAGAATTGTAGAGGGCCTTCAAAGTATAATATCCCTAAAGTCCAACATTTGAAAATTAAGTGTATGTTTTTTGTTTTCTTTTTTCTTTTTCTTCCGTAGAACCAAAGAACCAAAACTGGACTGTAACGTGGGACACATCTGTCCTGGCTGCATGCTCAGTAAAAAAGTTGGCATCATTCATATACGTATAAGAAGAATAAAATTTACACCCTAAAGTCAGCTCAGTTAAGTGTTAATTTGAAGAGAGTCACCTCCGAGTCACACGCAGAAATCATCTCTCTATATATTCGTCACCTTGTTGTACCTCACCAGAATTACTGATGAGTACATAATGTGTTATTTGTTAAGTTTGACTGTACTGCTGTCTTATTTAATTTTAAATTTGACAGTTAAAGAATGTCAAAAAGCGCAATGCATGAAGTTGTCGTGCCTTCACTCGTTTCTACAAAATTAAGACCCATTTTAAATTTTGTGATTGTTTCCTAATATTGTCTTCTAACCATGAGAAGCAGAAAAATTACAGAAGTAGTACTAGCATCTGCATGGTTTTGCCTCACCAGTAACAAAGTTGTTCTACTAATATGTCTACTACTTGTGCTGAATTGTTTTACTACTGAAGAAAAATAACAATCTAATACATTGACCTTGAGCTGGATATAAAGTAAATCAAATAAATATTTAAACAGCTTTCCATAGTTTTTGGATCACTGTATTATGTGTTCACAATTATTAGTTAAGCACCTGAAGACCTTCTAACGTCAATGAACCTACAGTATGTCACATTGTGTTTTGTTTTTTTAACTGACTTTGAATCAAGACTCTGAAAGTTGAATACAACAGAACTCTATGTCATTAACTGCAAGAGTGAAATACTTTAATTGTTGAATTGTGTCCAGCTCTGTGCAGTGAAGTGATGATGAATGAACATGAGCAAATAGTGAGCGAGAATGTCCCGTGACAGGTTATGCGTTCGTGCTCATGTGAGTGGACATTTGAGGAGCCGGTCTGTGGTTGCGGTCGAGCCGTCACGCGTTGACTCACCAGCCGCACAAATGAACAAAGTCCCCAGAAGTCACTCAGCGGTTGTCTTGACACCTGTCATGCAACCTGAGACGCCAGCAGGCTGTGTGGCTACTCGAGTGTGAACTCGCAGTCAGTGTCTTCAACATGAAACACGCAGACTAAATAATAAGGCTCTCCAGGGCTGCAAAATATAAACCAAACGCACAATGTGTAGTTGTTTGGCAGAGGGGGCACTTTCATGTAAATTGGTTACCTCATTGACAATATTCAAAGCCAATTATCTTCGTTAGATTTCCGTATCCATGCCAGGCTTTTGTCAAGCTGTGAATGATAATGAAGTTTTCTGGGGTAATGCACAATCGCAATCATCTTCTATAGAAACCTTATGAATATTGAATCACCTTAATTCTGTATATAATTGTGCACCAAAGCTTGGTCCCCAACAGACTTCACAAGTAAAAAATGGAATGGAGGAGACAGACCTAGGTATATTGCATTAATCATTGCAATTAATTACCTGATGATCCTATAAGATGTTACACTTGAGATCCACGGAAGGTTGTGAAAAAAGAAATGTGGAGGTGTAAAAGTTCCTGTGAAACTTTAGGTGAAGGAACTAATAAATGCTTTTAAATTTTGTTCTTGTCACTTCATGTTTGCATTCTCAGGCAAACGGAAGCTTAACACTAAAATAACGTGCTGAAAACTGTGCAATATGGCTAATATTTGGGTCGGTGGAGTGCCAACCTGCCAATCATCTGTGAAATTGCACGTGATGTCACATTTGGACATCATTTAAATGTCTTCCACCGAGTTTCTCCACCCACACTGCAAAAACACGTCTGCTTAATATGAGATAAAATACACTTGTTCTTAGTTTAAATTTACTAGAAACAAGTGAAATTATCTGCCAGTGCAGTAAGATAATTTTACTTAAGCCTGGTTCACACGGCAAGATTTTAAAATTGTCGGCCGATTTCCAATCTTTGACAGACACCACACGTGAAGAGAAAAAATCCAGTTTTGAACGTACCGTGCGTGGTGTGCGGCCACACTGCACAATCAACACACTCCACACGAGCCGAGTTCTTTCAAGAATGTGATGGGAAGTCTCGCAAAATCTCTCGAGATTAAACGTGGCTTCCGAGTTGTCAACATGAGCCGATCCTGGTTTTCTACTGCTTCATGACAGTTTTGATTTTGGATTCCCACCGGCTTCCTCGCTGGCTCGCTTTCTGATTGGCTGCACGTCACTGTCAATCTGCTGCGCGGAGCGAAATCGGGGCAAAAATTCCAACATGTTGGATATGCCCGATTTCAAGTCGGGGGTCCTTCCGAGCGCCGATATCTTGTATGGTGACAATTCACATGGCAGGATTATCTGTGAAGATTATCGCTTGCGTCTCGGCGCGTCCTTACGATTGTCGGGAGGGGAAATTCGGGGCTAAAATCAGGCCAATTCTCCTGCCGTGTGAACCAGGCTTTACTTAGATTTCTTGAAATAAGAAAAATGTGCAGCTCATCGCTATACTAATCTTAAAATGAGCTTAAAAAACTCATTCTAAGCAACAAATCACGGCGATTAAATCTTAAAATAAGCTGTATGCACTTATTCTAAGTAACAAAACAAGCAATTAAATCTTAAAATAAGCCGTAAACACTTTTTTTTGTTTTTTAAAAGTCTAAATCACTACTGAAACAGAGCCTCAAGTGTCACTCTCTATTTGTACTTTAAGTTGACTGTCAAGCAGGGAGATAGCACAATTTTTAATTGTGTTTGGTTTGACTCGGCCTGGAATCGAACACAGAACCTCCGTGTCTGAGGGTAGACACTCTACTACTAGACCACAGAGCTCTTAGCCTGTTCACTGGAAAGGGGGCAAATGAGCTTAGTAAGTATGACCAGGAATGATTACAATAAAATGCAACAGTGTTGTAGGGTTGTTTTAGCTTATTGTGCATAAAAATTAACCAATTTTAACATTTACCAGCTACGAGAAATGAGACAAATAATCTTAAAACAAGATTAATAATCTTTGAAATTCTGCTCTTGCAAAGTATATAATTCTCAAAACAAGACAAAGAAGACTATGGCTTGATATAAGCATTTAAGTCTAGGTTAGATATATGATTTATTTATTTTTTTTTTTAGTGAACATAGACTCTTAGAGCATTTTAGCTTATTATGCATGAAAATTAACTATAGGATTTACATACTAAGTAAGAAATAAAAGACAAATAATCTTAAAATAAGATTAATAATCTTTGAAATTCTGCTCTTGTATAGTAAATAATTCTCATAACAAGATCAATAAGACTATTGCTTGATATAAGTGTTTAAGTCATAGCTTAAATTTGCAGTGCATGATTGGTTGACCAGCATTATCAGCGCACACAAAAGTTTACCGAACTTACAATATCAACATCATTTTTTAATCAACATAAAAAAGTAAAATAAAAAGGAAAACATGACAATCATTTGGTAATATATTGTCTATGAGCCTCCAACTTGTTTAGGAGACATCTCTTGCTCTGGGTCCAACACCAGTGCAATCACTGCTCTACTTTCTCAGAGAGGCAGCCATCTTTTTTTCCCAGTATGCACAATAAACAGTCATCATGGTAACACAAAGACTCTTGTGTTGGCTATGGACTGGTTGCCAGTCACGGCACTTATGTAGACAGACAACCATCCTCTTTCACAGTCAGCGAGTGGGAAAGTAACCCATGTTGCCTAGTAGAAAGGCAGGTAAGTGTAAGGTAATTCTGTAACTTTTACCTTAATTTAAAGAAAATGAAAGCTGTCAAAAACAGAAATGTACTCTTTATATTTTTGCTGTGTGTATTATACAGACTCATTTTATTTACCTGTACTTAATCAACACAAAGCATGTGACCTACAGTAATCTTCCCAGCACAGCAGTGTGACAAAAACAGAGTGGATTTGAGTGTCGCTGTGGAAACCCTCGTTCAAATAAAACAAAGTGGGGCCGCATCGATGCGCTGTCTTGTTTTATATGATGGCTTAAAATAAATGAACTTTAAATGGAACCTTGGCAGGGACGTGGACTATTGATCGATTAAAGCAGGAGCTGAAGTTTAAGGGCACCGCTTTCCAGGGCTGGGGCTGTAACTGGAGTAATGAAATTGATTAGGCCAAGGGAGGGTGACAAGGCAGTTGAGTCAAGCCCTTGATGTAAGGAAACAAGAGTGCCATCTAATTGGGGTGTAATATGGGTCTTTAGAGGACATTAAGCACACAAGTGGTGGGGGAAAGCCATGCTCGTGGATGGAGCCAAGATGATGTTGCACACTGTGTTATTATTTTGTAATTATTCACTCAGTGATTGGATTATGGAAGTCAAAACTGAAAGTCCAGCCAAAGGTCTGCTTGTACCCAAATGGCGGCAGCAACACTCTATGTGACCTACAGTCTGTTATTCCAATCACACTCATTCCTTCTTTCAAGATTTTGTCGGATGTTAGGTACTATATTATGTTAAAACAGCACTATTTTCTAACATGAACATCACTGTAGTCAATAATGCCATGCCGTCCTAAATGCCATGTTAGCGAAAGAGTAGCTAACATTGGCCAACAGCTCATCGCCACCTGGCTTGACAGCAAACAGCAACACAATGGAAACAGTACACATCCAACAAACAGGCAAGGCTCCTTGAGGGGTAGATGTCGGCAAAAGCAGTGTACTAAAACTTCAAGAAGATGCGGAGTAAGATCTATCTCACGATTGGCATTGGCCCGTGGGTGGTATTTTATTTTGAAATAGCCTGGTCAGAACCATCAAAAAGCCCAAGACAGGTCACAAGACCACCCAGGGGCTAATAGCTCATCATTTGGTAGCAACTAGCTATCTGCTCAATGCAAGGTTCAATAAATGCCCAGTCAAAGATAAGAGGATGGATGGATGGATGGATGGATGGATGGATGGATGGACACACGGACGGACGGATGGACGGACGGACGGATGCAAGGATGAACATGACCTAAACTGTACACTCAATCCAGAAAAAAAAAAAAAAAAAATCCTTTTGAGAAGGTAGGCAAAAAAAAAAAAAAAAGAACAGTTCAGATCCTGTGGTGATACAAGTGGGAACACCCCCTTGCTGAGGAATTGGTTGTATTCAGACGTAACCCATCAATCCCAAATAAACGCTAACATCGCACCGCACAAACGTTCTGTGTACCGGTATATTCTTCTCTTACCTCATTCCTTTGAGAAAAAGTCGCACAATGCTGACTTGATAATGGTAAAATTGTTTTAAGATTGGGGACATATTATTAATCCAAATTTAGGTTGAACTCCAAAATATACTACTTTTGTGGACATGCCATGTTAATATACAAGAGTGGAACTTACTTAGTGTGACTAGGTTTTCAAATTGAAAAAGTGGGATGATATAATTTAAACAAATTTCATTGCTAGTCAATCTTCGTCAACCAGAGGGGAGGTGAAAAGACTCCTGACATGCGCATCAATCGCTAATGCTAAATGCTATGTTGTTTGACTCTTCAACAGCGCTAAATAACTCAATGCAGCACACTCCATTATCCAACCTTTTTTGCTCTGTCCCGATAGATATTGGGAGCTGGCTGTGCTGTCTACCTCGCGCTGGTCACGCATTTTGTAACACTGGAAATATAGGCCTACAGCTAGGCAGCTCAACTTGCTTGTCTGACCAGTGACTGGCGACGGCAGTGGACTTTATTTCCCATGATTCTTAGATGTGAAAATAGGAAGTAGTTGTAGTTCTTGTCACCGCCTGCTAAGTAAGTCCGGCCGGCTTCGAAACGGACGCAAATGGGAACTCCAATGAGATTATTGAAGTAAATAGTAAGGAATTTAATTAGTTTAGCGTATGAATTGCTATGACAACTGTGTGATTGGCATACACGTGTCAAAAAAACGGAACACTGGGACAGTGTTTATATAATAGTGGGACAAAACAATGAGGCTGGTGAAATCCACGGGAATGTGGGACCCAAGGCTAAAAATCAGGACTGTCCCGGCCAAACTGGATGTCTTATTGCATTTGCACAGGAAAATAAGCAAAGACTTTGAAGTCGCTTGTGCTTAAAGCCACAAATCAGCGTGTGTCCGGTCACAGACGAAGTCACGGCAAGTGCCATGTCCTCCTGCCAGCCGAGGCCCCGTCCACTCAAGGGGCATTTATCTGCTGGCCTGAACTGTCTCCCTCAACGGGCCGGCCAGAAGTTACGGTGCATTACAAGCACTTAGCGTAGTGATATCAAGGTTCACCTCCGATTTCCAATCTCAGGCCAGAATAGTGGTCTTGGAGGCCATCATTAAAAAGCCATTACATGGCCATATTTCATATACAACTCTCTCCTATGTTTCAAGGTGTTAAAAGCTCAATGTATATTTCCTCTATATTTAAGCGGCGGGACAATGCCGCAGCACATAGCATCTCACTCTCAGCCATTGACCTTGGCCTGGGCAGCCTTCATTAGCTTTTAGACACTTATCAGTCATAACTGGGTTTGTCCTCTCCGCAACGTTTCCTCCTTCATTTCACTTAGGTGGGAAAATAATGGCTGGAATCCATTTATCTGCCATTTCCAACAAGTGCGTGACATTAACAAATTATCTACTTTTCACTAAGTATGGCCAAGGTACCCTCTAAAGGATTCCTCCATTCTGCCGGCCAAGGTCAGCCCCTTTTTAGAAACCTGCACCTTTTGCTTTTTTTCCCCCTTTCCTGGGCTATTTTCTTCCTTCCCATCTTTAAATATTCATTTTGCTTTTGCTTGCTGGGCGGAGATTTTATGAGCACTATCAACCATATTTCTCCAAACACACATCTTTATTTGTTTTTGATTATTTATGTTCCACTCTGACTTTATAACTCACATCCCTAGGAAAACATTGATCCAAGGAGCAAATGAATCTAATTAGGACCTCTTTGTTCTGTGCTGGATATTGACTTGTTTTGAAAGGTGCCTCTCTATTTCAAGCCAATGTCTGCAGAATGCGCATTCCCACTCTCTTTAAGGAAAACTTTCCAATGCTGATGAGATATTTTCGTCCGTAAATGCAACCGTGCACCCATCTAATAGCGCCTGTTCGTTCATAATGGATTATATTTATTGCAGGATGTCATTAGTGGACTGACTCCCTGGCACCTGCGTTTCATTTTCACGGATGTTGACTCTTTTTGTTTTCACATCTCTCGAAGGTGCATCGTGGGTGATGTGATGTCTAAAATGCTTCTAAAGCGCTAAGCTGTCGATCAAGTCAACAAGGGGGCAGTTTCATCAGAACTAAGAATAATTCTTGTTCAACACAGAAAATGGAGCATGGAGAAGTATCAGCCAACTTTTGTCTCAAGTCATTCACCAACTGTGCCACAATTTAATGTGACACTTCTACATTTCAGCTTTTCATGCAAACTCTCGAACATCCCCACGCGTTTGCAAGCCGTTGATTTAGGAGAAGAAAAAAAAAGGATCATGATTATTTTATTTTGTAACATTAATGGAAATACATTTAAGTGTGTGTTGGGGTACTGGTTCAGTCAGTGAGACATTTGCAATTCATATCACCCCTGCATGATTACATTAAGAGTATGTTCTGTCATATTTGATTAATGTACCATGTTTTCTTTGAAACTGGATTAAAATATGAAAAGCGACAGAAATGACTCTATTACAAAGAATTATCAATGTTTAATCATCTACTCCAGCAACAAAAAAAAAAAGATAATAATAATAAAAAAAATAAGTGCTGCTCAGAAATGGTCCGACTTCTGAAACATTTAGTAAACATTGCTGGGCTGCAAAATGATGTTAATCCTTTCGAAATGTGAACAACCACCAGCTTGTTGTAATACACGTATTGACTACGTCACTTTAAAAGCTTTTGTTTTGTGTTTCTGAAAAGCGGAAACAACAATCATCTTTACCAATACCTCGTAGTATTCATAAAAGGTATATTTAAATAGCAATGTACCAACTGCATGTGACACAAACACAGATCTGCACACTAATTGACAAGTGTTAATCGGTGAATAAGGCTTTGAGGGGTTAAAGTGCGACAAACCTAGCTGCACCCTTTTTCGTATTAGTAAAAGGTCTCACTCGCCATTGGCCCAGCAGTATATGGGGGGCCAAAACAGGTTACTTTCAGAAAAAACTGGGTGTGTAACATGTACCACAATTTTTGATCTTTTGTGTATTTGAGCAACACTTTTTGATGATAGCATGTCACTGACTAGGCACCTGAGAACTGTTTTGAATAGTGAAAATATATTTTTTAAACACAACTACTTTAAAATAAAACATTTGAAATTTTAAGGGAAAAAATGCAAATATCCATCCATCCATTTTCTGAACCGCTCGCTCCTCACAAGGGTCGTGGGGGGTGCTGGAGCCTATTTCAGCTGGCTATGGGCACCTCGACGGGGTAGACCCTGAACTGGTTGCCAGCCAATCACAGGGCACACAGAGACGAACAACCATCCACAAACGCAAGCACACGTAGGAACAATTCGGAGCGCCCAATTAATCTGCCATGCATGTCTTTGGAATGTGGGAGAAGAACGGAGTACCCGGAGAAGACCCACGCGGGCACAGGGAGAACATGCAAACTCCACCCAGGAAGGCTGGAGCCCAGACTCGAACCCGAGTCCTCAGTACTGGGAGGCGGACGTGCTCACCAGTCATCCACCGTGCCACCCAAAATGCAAATATTAAAACGACAAAATTTTAAGACAAAGTATAACACACCACGAGAAAAATGTTTTTATATAAATAAAATTGCAATGCTACTACAAGCATGGACCTGTTTTTGCTGTTGAATAAATGTCTCCTTGAGAGAGAAGAAAACCATATTTATATTGTGTTTGTATTATTTCTATTTTGGAGCTATTGACAATAGTTTTTATTTATTTATTTATTTATTTTTTAAGCATCGTGTTTGTGTACTGGAATAAACAAGGACCTTCAATTCCACCATCAGCCATTTAGCCTGACCATGGGTGAGTGGGAATTAAAAAGGGGGGCCTTTATGTGCGACCCTGCAGCACAAAAGGCTACATCCATAACTTATAGGGACAGGGAGGCTATTAGCCGCCACCGCTGAGCCACCTTTACATATTATGGGGTGGACTAATCACAGGGCTGAGGAGTCAAACTGCTGGAAGACTCCAGTATATAAGAGGGGATACAAATAAAACTGTGGTTTGCGCTAACCTAAAACAATCATATTTTTCCCAGTTATCATATGAGAACAATTTTCCAAACAAACCTCAGCCATATGGACATCTAAATGTGGGGGCAAATCAAACGGTCTCATCACCAAATTGGAAGTGAGGCTGTGGCAAAGATGCTCCAAGAGGAAGTACAACAAACTATGAGCAGCTGTTAATGTGCCACAGTCAACCCCCAGGGAGGCGTATTTTCTTCTATACTCTAACATTAAAACAACAACAACATTATATATCTGAACATGTTAGCCAGAAAAATGGATTATAATCACACTCAATAAATTGAATCAAAAGTGGTTAGATTCACTGTAAAGTAGAATGGACGAAATGATACCATGTATCCTGCTTAAAAAGGATTTGCAAAGCATTTGGCCCGGCTGCTCTTCATATTACCTTAATGCCTCCCAAAAGGCCAAAGTCAAGAATGAATTATTGATGGCCATCATATGGATCGCACGCTGAGGCTCTGCATGCCTATTACACGTATGTTCATTCATTTGCGCCAGCTTGAGCTACACATCATTCTTGCTTGTACTTGCCATTAGCTCACAACAATAACAGACTTCATTGAGGATGCAAAAAAATAAAAGTTACATTGTGGGGAATCGTTTGACCTGTGACATGTCTGCCCAGCCTCTTTGTCATGCAGTCCATTTAGGCTTTTCTCCATTTGTGTATGGTTTTGAAAAAGGACAGACAACACATAGTTGGAAGGATAATTGCTGAACAAAATCTAATTGTGCACGTCCCTTGGAGACTAATACCCGACTATCTTAAAAAAGGCCTGGCAATGATTTATTGCTGAATTCCAGTCATTTTCAATACATTATAGTTTTCAAATTGTGTTTAAATTGAGTGTAGAGGAGAAAAGGCCATTAGGAGATGCAGAAATGAAGATTATATTTAAATATTCATGCACTCTGTACCTTATTATTGAATCTGTACACTAACAAAATCAATATTAAGTGCAGTTTGACATAAATGTATTTATGAATTTCGACTTTCAAAGTACTTGCATTTTTCCCCTCAAAAAAGGGATGAGTACAAGGGCGTAATGATATCAAAATAAGAGTGTCAGAGTGCATTAGTCTGGGAGTTTATGAACCCGCACATAAAAAGTCGCCAGCGTCCCTGCAGAAGTGCTTAGTAGGCACAACTGTCGCTTTTTACAAACATCAGTCATTTTACAGGCCTGCATCCCAGCGAGCACTGCGGCTGATAGTGAGAGAAAGATGCAGTCATCTTGTTTGTCCTAAATGAGATCTTTGCAGTAAGCCCACTTGTATTAAGGCCTCCGAGTGGGATTGTGTAGCATTTAATTAAAATGGATGTCTCTCCTTGTGCCCAACCTGTCCCCCTCGCTCCTCTTGGATGCTGGGCAGCATCTTTGTTTAGACGACGACCCCGCGCGACACTTGTGACGCGAGGACACTGCGGCTCGGTGGCTTTTTTTCCTTGCGCGAGTTTTAATGCGTGCGGAGCTCAACAATATGCAATTGTAAACATGTCTTGAGACAAAAAAAAAAAAATGCAAACTATCATTTGTATCACACATGTGCCCCTTTTTCAAATCCGTTTCTCATCCTTTTCTTGTTTTTCCTTTTTTTTATAGAAATGTGAGCAAAGTTAAAAGGCTCTTTATTGGGGAAGCCACATCTCTGGACACAAGATGATGCCATAAAAGCAGGAAGCCATCGCGGGCGAAACACGCACACACAAAACATCAATCTGAACTAAGAGGGAGGAGGCAATAAATCAGAAAAATCATAGCCTTCAGCCCTGCCTTTAAAATCATTTAAACAGATTCAAAAAGCCCAATTCTGCTGGAGCCTCTCTGTAAGCACCCTTATAAAGCCTTTTATGTGCCTGAGGATAAATCCACAAAGGCTTATTGGGAGACAGAAAAATGAAGCTGTGTACGCGGCGATGAGGCCTTTCAACGCGTCACTATCAACGTCAACTGTGCGCAGATCACTGCGACAGAATGAAAACATTCCCTAATATGTTTTATAAAAACATTTTCAGGTTTCCATTTCATCAGCGAGGTGCGCTTGCTTTCAGGCCAAAAGGATTTATAGGATTTTATCTCATCTGCGTTACAGCAATTTTATTGTTTTCTTGGTGGGAAGCATTTCAGCTGCTCCGCTGGAAAATGAAGGAAAATGACGACCACAATATTTAATTTTTATTAAGTAGACTTAAGTGCAATTCAGCTACCATTCCCAAGTAAATATAAATGACTGAAACGGAATTACTCTGCTTCAGGGTCAAACTGTCGCCATCATAAAACCTTTATTAACGGCACATTGTTCTAAGTAACATTTTAACATTATTAAAGGGGGAGTTTGCAGTTTTAGAACTGCTCCCAAGATTTGAATGCAACCTCTCTTCACTCCTCCTTCACCCCACTGGGGTCTCTGACCAATGCCACACTCCTCACTTACTGTACATGCACAAGACTACACTGAAAAAATTGACATTGACCAAGCCTGCTTAATTGATATTATAACTTCGTGTTACTATAACACTAAGAATCTTTTCATGACTGGAGTAAATCTTAAGCCTGGTTCACACGGCAAGATTTTAAAATTGTCGGCCGATTTCCAATCTTTGACAGACACCACACGTGAAGAGAAAAAATCACAGGAGTTCCAGTTTTGAACGTACCGTGCGTGGTGTGCAGACACATTGCACAATCAACACACCACACACGAGCCGAGTTCATTCAAGAATGTGACGGGAAGTCTCGCAAAACCTCTCGAGATTAAACGTGGCTTCCGAGCCGTCAACATGAGTCGATCCTGGTTTTCAGCCGAAAAAGCGGCATAAAAAGAAAAAGGTTTTGTTTAAAGGAGTGTAAATGGGCAGTGGCGGGACATCGCTTGCCCTCGGCTCAGTGCTGGCGGCGCGGGTCGGCGTCCCACCCGGAGACCACGTTTATTTGTGGAGAATGTGTGTGCGTGTATAAAAAAAAAAAATACTAATAATTAAAAAATAAAAAGAGTGTAATAGCCCGAGCACGGACTTTCTGCTGCGTCATGACTGTTTTGATTTTGGATTCCCCACAGGCTTCCTCGCTGGCTCGCTTTCTGATTGGCTGCACGTCACTGTCAATCTGCTGCGCGGAGCAAAATTGGGCCAAAAAAATCCAACATGTTGGATATGCCCGATTTCAAGTCGGGGGTCCTTCCGAGCGCCGACATCGGGAGGCGCCGTGTGTGGTGACAATACACACGGCAGGATTATCTGTGAAGATTATCGCTTGCGTCTCGGCGCGTCCTTACGATTGTCGGGAGGGGAAATTCGGGGCTAAAATCGGGCCAATTCTCCTGTCGCGTGAACCAGGCTTTAGGCGGCACACAGCATATCTGGATGGAGGCAGGTTAGACCCAATGTTGGTAATTTCGCACACGAGCGTAGGCTGGTTGATCTGGAAGAGTGAGGGCTGTATCACAAAGAGAATGGTCACAGCCATAGCCAATCAAAATGGATCCAAAATGGATCGTCTCATTCGTTTTAACGGTGGCATGCTAGTCGCACACATTGTTACAATATGGCGGAAACACATCTGTGCCGTTAAATGAGATACCAAGTAGGATACATTTGGAGAACGCCCTGCCACCCATAATTGTGCCGACCAGTAGGATTTCAATAATATACAATACAATGATTTTGAGGCTTTGATGCCCATTGTTCACATATTTATGAATGAAATATGTGCCATTAGAACCGGGGTCTACCCAGCAAGGACCACTTCTGCGTGGTCTGAGCAGGCGTAAGATTTACATCAACTTTGTGCCATGCTTTCTGCCCGCTGAGCTTAGCCAAGTCTGTCAAAGCGGCAAACGTACACTGATACAAACCTCAGCAGTGGGCGCTGAACTGGACTGTTCAGGTTGTCGTGAAAGATACCTTTCATCCAAGCAGGCTTCATAAGTTCATTCTCAAAGAACAGATAGGAAGGCTGAATTCAGAATTCAATTCAATGGATGAATTTGAATTTTGAATCGACTCCACAAGATGCTGAATTGAATTTGAATTGCATGACGTAGAATTGAATTCAGTACAATTCAGAGAAATTAATTCTCATTACATATCAGTGAGAACAAGATTTGTAACATTTTTTTCTTCCAAATGTAAGTACAGAGACTAAGATCAAGTATAAGTTTTCTTAATGTTGGAGAGCTTAGCTATATATTTTTATTTTAAAATAATGAAATTAATTTGTGGTTTTGTAGTTGGGGTGGGGTCGTCATTGTGAATTTCGGCGTTTACAAAACGGCACATTACATTATATTTTCGGGCAGGTGACACACACAAAGGCGGTCATTGGCTTGCATCACTTACTAGTCCATTCATTTGAAACAATAATCATGGAGGTACATTTCCAAAAAAAAATTGGTTAGACTTTTGGGATTCAACTTAATGCGATGGACGCTGCATTTACTATAACTTACATCAACATGTGTATTTCACCAATATTTTTTTTCTCAAATCCAATTATGCGTCCATGTGGTACATTAAAATTTTGTTTGAGGGTTTTAGGCTTACAGATCAATACTATTTGAATCAACAAAAGAATTATTTGTGACCATGTGGTCTAAATAATGACTGATCCATGAAAGAAATCAACTCGATCAATGAAAAACATGACATGAAAAGAAACATTGTGAGATATTGCAGCAGATGACCTGTTGGAAAAAAAAGAAATACATTTCCTGTCTTATCTAGAGTGTGAAGACAAAGTGCTGGCAAACACGTGTGGAGGAAACGGAAACTCAACTAAGACAAAAGATAAAGAAGAAAAGGCAAGTTCTCTTTAGGCTGATTTGCAACCAAATAAAAAAAGAAAAAGAAGCAGATGTAATTTTCAAATGGATACATCATCCCCTTACTCAGTTTAACCCTTTGTTGTGTACTTAAAGAAATACAGCCCTAACCGCAAGCATGCAGAAAAACAACCAAAATACAGTATGCATGTGTGTAGTTTGCATGTTCTCATCGCACTTGTGTGGGCTTTCTACGCATATTCCAACTTCCTCTCACGTTCCAAAAACAAGTACCGTATTTTTCGGATTATACATTGCTCCGGATTATAAGTCGAACCAGCCAAAAAAAAGCATAATTAAGAAGGAAAAAACATATATAAATCGCACTGGAGTATAAGCAGTGTTGCCACAGTTACCTTGAAAAAGTAACTTAGTTACTTTACTGATTACTTGGTTTTAAAAGTAACTAAATTGCGTTACTGATTACTTGATTTTAAAAGTAACTAAATTAGATTAAAAGTTACTTTTTTAGTTACTTCCAGCAGAGTTCCAAATACTTTATTGAAAGTGCATTTTTAACATGAAAATAAAGTTGTTGTTTTTTTTATGAAAAACAAAATAGGCAGTCTCTCTTGACTTCTTGTAACGTAAATACTTTTTAGAAAACAAAAAATAAAAATCTATCCAGGTTGAAAATGAAAATCCCCTAAATTCCTCTATTGTTTGTTTGTTCCGCTATTCCAGTGTGTACACATGTATCAGTTTAAATATGTATTAGTAGTTATTGACAGTTATAATTGTTTTTTGGTTTGTTTGTTTTTTCTCTTCAAAATAAGGATCAGGAAAACAAAAGGTTGATAATTTAATGTTAAATATAAATATTTAACCTTTAGACAGACACCAACACAATTAAACAGAATATTTGCACATTGTGAAGTATTTCAGAAACATAAATTTAAGACATGAAATAAACCTACCGTCCAGCCAAAAGAAATATGAAGCCACCTTATGGAACAATAAATCTATCAAACACATTTTAACCACTTAATATATGCAAAAATATTTCCAAAAGTTCATTTCCCTTTTTAATCAACAATTTTTGTTTTTAACAATTTTTGTATTTCTTTTGCCATCACATTCATTTTTGGTTAATGTATGACATCTTTTTTGTTTTTTTCAATCTGAGACACGATGATGACCACAGAATCACTACTGTTTATATTTTGTTTTTTGGGCTGTCGTTCATTTTGAGTTTGATGACGTAATCGCGGGCACGTCTCAGTTCTCCTATCTGCTGCTCATGCTAGTTGTAGACATTGACAGGGAGCCACAAACTGAGAAATGAGATACTTGCAGTGTGCTTTTAGCATAGCTGGTGTGTTGACTGTGGGACATACCTGTGTCGTTTGAATCCATGCATTGGATCGTCACGGGAGTTATTCTTTTTGGCTCGCGCGCAGTACCAACGCCGGCCCGGGACATACAAGTGCACCGAGAGGACTCGATAGCCATGGGAAATACCGAGATTTACGGCACCGGCTTCTGCTATGTTGTCACTCGTTGTGCGCGCGCGCGCCGTGTCGCGAGCACGGCGTTGACGGTAGGCTCCCCCCCCCCAAAAAAAAGGTGCGTAAAGTCTTTGCATTATGTTTCAACATCCGGGGAATGAAACGTCTCTGAGCGCTACTTTGCTAGCTTTCTGTAAACACGGTAGCTTGAATGGTGATGCTACTGAAATGTAAACAAAACAAGTAGAGCACGGCGCAGAACTCTTGCTATTGTTATGAAAACCATAAAGACTCACTCGCAACCGATACGGTCGTTTAGCTCCCCTTGACGAACGATGGTTCGGTCGAATCGTTTTTTTGTTCCACTCCTACTGAAAACGTAACTTGTCTGACGTCACTCCCCCTGGCGAGAGGGCGGAGACGACCTCATCCCATAATGCTTCACGGACCAGTTGAGGATGGAAATATTTTTTTTTTTTTTACCACTTTTATGGTCCATAATGTACACTTTTTTTGTTGCGTTGTGTGCCTGTTGGTTAATAAAACTAGTAGTAAAAGTATCATCACTTTTGTTTTGAATGTGCAAACCATTCATGACCAGACCATGGCTGAATTCAGTGTGGTGATCAATGACTTCCGCCTCATCTTCGTAGTTAGCGGCAGTTGTTTGTGACTGTTACAACAGTGAGATAGTTTGCCTTCTTCATGAAAATGTGGAGTAACGCATTGAATCTCTGGACAGTAACTTTTATCAGACTACTTTGTAGAATAAGGTAACGCGTTACACTATTAGTTACTTTGGAAAGCAAATTTTTTGAGTAACGCACAGCAGGCAACACTGAGGCAGGCAACACTGAGTACACAGTGTTGCAGGCAACACTGAGTACACTGAGTATAAGTCGAGTATAAATTTATTTGGTAAAATCCAACACCGAAAACATACGTGTCATCTTGAAAGGCAATTTAAAATAAAAATAAAAGAGAGAATAACAGGCTGAATAAGTATACGGTATACTAACGTTACATGACTGACATGCCTGGTAATGTCAGTAACGACGTAACATATTAAGAGTTTGTAGCGAGCAGTGACGGGAGTCGGAGGCGGAGTGTTGAAGCACGGAGCCAAAGGCTGGTGTTTTATTGACATCAGCTTCTGAGGTCTAAACAGCAACTCCCCACTCAGCTAGAAGCTAACAGGCTAACTCCCCTTTTCCACATAACAAAACCTTCCCACCCGCAACTCTCCCTTCGTCCCAACGTTCCGTGGGTGAATTATGTTCCCATCACTACAAGTTATTCATGCTAACAAGTTTACCAAACTATCACTTTCACTCCAAATCACTAAATCCAATGAAATCTTCATCCTTGGTGTCACTTTTAAACAACTCCCCCAACTCGGGAGGTAGACGATGCTCTTCTACCGGCATTGTTGAACTTATCAACACAGGCCTAGAGCGCCCTCTTGCGGTTTAGTGTGAAAATAACATGTGAAATGATATAATAATGTGTTAATTTCACACATAAATCGCACCAGAGTATAAGTCGCACCCCCGGCCAAACTATGAAAAAAACTGCGACTTATAATCCAAAAAATACGGTATAAGTGATCACTGAAAATTGATGTGAATGTCAGTGTGAATGTTTTGTTTTGTCTTTGTATGCCATGCATGTCCTGGGTCAGCTGATGGTGACCCTGAACAACGATTTTAAAAGCATTCGATTTGGAAAAACTTTTTGCATTTTAATGAAGTTACAGATTTGAAATTAATAGCTATTGTAATGTTTAATTTGTTGTAGTTCATCAGACATGTTGTCAAATCATTATGATTTTTCTGCACTGATTGTGGTTTTTATGGTGAGGAGTGGAGGTTTGTTTTGAATATCAACTTATGTTACCAGGATGTGTTTTTGTTCGTTTGTTTGTTTGTTTGTTTGTTTGTTTGTTTGTTTGTTTGTTTTTACCTGTGCCAAAAGTGTTTTCACTGCTGTTTTGTAAGATTTAGATCACCAACTGAAGTTACCAAAGGCAAATTCCTTGTAAAAATAAGAAAAGAGAAAATAAGATTATTAATAAAATGATTAAATTAAACACTATGTCCACTTGTACAATATAATGTTTTCCCACACAACAGCAAAATGCTGCCAAAGGAAATAGTTACAGAGGCTGAAAAGTGTTCATTTAAACATTTTGTTAGCTTAATAGCGTAATTGCTGGAGTGATTTTTAACTTAACGTCAGAATATCCATCCATCCATTTTCTTGACCGCTTATTCCTCACAAGGGTCGCGGGGGCTGCTGGCGCCTATCTTAGCTGGCTCTGGGCAGTAGGCAGGGGACACCCTGGACTGGTTGCCAACCAATCGCAGGGCACACAGAGACGAACAACCATCCACACTCACACACACACCTAGGGACAATTCGGAGCGCCCAATTAACCTGCCACGCATGTCTTTGGAATGTGGGAGGAGACCAGAGTACCCGGAGAAGACCCACGCGGGCACGGGGAGAACATGCAAACTCCACCCAGGAAGGTCCGAGCCTGGACTCGAACCGGAGACCTCAGAACTGGGAAGCGGACGTGCTAACCACTCGACTACCCCCTAATGTCAGAATATTTATACAAAAATAAATTAGCTTGCTAAAATTATGCTTGTTTGTTTTTTTTTTCTTCTGTGTAGATTCTCACTCATCAAAGCTTTAATCGAGACAGACAAACTTTCTTTCTTTCTTTGTTTCTTTCTTTGTGTCTTTGTTTCTTTCTTTGTGTCTTTGTTTCTTTGTTTCTTTCTTTCTTTCTTTCAAAAATGTGTAAATATGACTTCAGCAACTATACTATTATAATAATAATATGCTATGGTATAGTAGAGTACAGAACAACAACCATAACAGCCTCTCTGGAGAGTCAAAATGGAACTTCCTTATCTCTGGAAAAGCAGAATATTTGAAATGGCCCTGTAATGGATATCATTACTGTATTGTGTATGAACTGCACAATAAGCTGTAATTGGTCTGTGTATTATGAAAAATTATGCTGTCGAATGATTTTAAAAAACACAAGATCTCTATTTTGTCATTTACAGGAATAAAAAAAACATTATTATTTTTTTAAAGTAATTGCCAACATAATATGATATTTAGAGTACATTCAGATACAGTTAAAACCCATTTAAATCTACTAAAGAAGTGCTGGATAAGTCTCAGAATGTGCAGAGAAAATTATTATCGTGAGGAAGCGATAAAAACAGTGCTAAATGGTTTTACTAAGAGCTCCCTGTGTCCAATTTAATGCTTTGACAGAAATCCTACTGTTTTTCATTGCAGCGATCCCAGACAAATTCAATTCAAGTGATAGCAAGCTAATAAGTGTGGAGCTTAACTCAAAACGTGCAAATTGTTAATGAGGAGTGAATATTGTCAGAGCAAGGTGGCAGTTTATTATCAGGTCTGCACGCTGTTTTCAAGGAAACACTTTCATTTTGCTATCAAATATTTTGCCCGAGAATTAATTCCGGGGAGTCTTTAGGGTTTTTGTGTTAAGCCGGTGTTACCTCTTTTCATTTCCCTCCCTCGCTTCTATTTCACCATACTTCACCTGAGAAATTGAATCATAAAAAACGGTCAGCCTAAATGAAAAAGGCCATCGTAAAGGCACATTACACTGGAGTACATTTCTCGGCACCTTCCATTCTTATCAATATCACCCTTCGTCCCCTTGTGCCTCCCCTAGCCCCCCTCCAAGGGCCCTTGAAACATCGCTTAAAAGCTTTAGAAAGAGACACAATTTGTCATTCCGCTAACGCGAGATAAAATAAAAGGCGCTTCAAGCTGAAGCTGGGTGTTGTTTTTCTTTCACCTCGCTCAAGCAGGCAGTCTTTTACGGTGTTACATTACATACGTTATTTGAAGAAGAGCTTAGTGAGCAAAGTGTAACACAAATAAGTCCATTTCCATACATGCATTTTCTTGTTATTGTCAATATGCAAAAATGGAACCGCTAGCAGGAGAAGGCATAATGTACTAGAGGCAGGGGCATCAATAACTGAGCTGGATAGGAACACGCAAAAAGGAAGAGCATGAAGATAAGCTATATAAAACATTTACAACGCGTTAAACACAAAAATGTCAAAAATATAAAGCTTGCACTTTGCTGGGGAGGCAGACACTCATTCATCTGTGAGGAGGAGAAAATAAAATGTGTCCATCCTCAAGCAATGTGCATTTTATTTACAATAGCAAAGTTGTAATATGTGCTTACTGACAGGCTTTTTCCTCCTACCAAACCTCCCTTATACACGCACGCACACACGCATATCACCACGCATACACAAGCACGCACACACACACCACTGCCATTGCCATAGCAACTGAGGACAATCATCTTCAGTGGTCTCTAATATTGGTGGACCAGCCAGGACACTTCTCATATACTGTCTGCTCTGGTGGTACTGTACGCTTTATAAGTAAAACTCAAAGTAGCCTAACTTTAGTTAGCTTCTCAGCACTTTCTGCCAGTTTCTTTTTACTATAACACAATCACACACTTCAAAACAGCAAGGAGTCCATGTAGGAGATTTATTCGTGCAAAATATATTTATAAGGAAATGTAGGAAGATCTCCATTTGCAAATGATGTAAAGCGGGCCAAGGTGATCACAGATCAACGCTGTGAATGTAAATGAATTGTTCTCTACCTTTAGTATGTGCAGGCATGCAGAACCAAGGTCCATAAAGTAAAAACTCTGCCACCGATTGGCTTTATCCACAGGTGCTTTTACTCAACAGTTGGGATGAGCTTGTTTACCTGACAGTTGCGTAGAAGCACCTGTAGCTAAAGCTAAACTATTTCAGTTTTTTTTACTTTCTGGACTTGGATTGGCCAACACTGTGTAGGTGCTCTGCAGTACATGAATTATATATTCCTCCCAACCATTTTCTTCGACTTGTCCAGATCCAGGTGGGGGCAGGGGGCAGCTCCAGCAGCTCGAGAAGAAAAGCCGAGGCTTCTCTCTCCCCTACAACTTCGTCCAACTCTTCCAAGAGAATGCCGAGGCATCTTCTCCCAGAGTAACACAAAACATGGGACCCTGGTCTGCCAATCCAGAGCCACTGTCCCCGATGTCCACGTGATGTTGCAGAGGCATGTCAACTAGGGTAGGCCCATAACAGTGTAGCAGTAGCAGTGGTAAAAGAGCATGAGTATAGGAGACCTCCCCTAAAAGCTGTCACTATACACCTCCTGCGGGCCCATTGGTACACCACATAACACATGTTCCTCCCTGCTGGCAGCCTGGGAGAGCAGAGGAGGCCGAGCAGATTTGTGGTGAGGTGTTCTGTTGCTTCTGTTGCATTTTCTCCCACTGGTTTGACATTCAAGATTGCTCAATTATGTATGAACGGCAAGCAATATCCTTTACCATCAGGCCCCAATGTAACATATTTCATTTTCAAGGGCTGCACAGCACAGTCAGACCCTCTGAGTAATTATGACTTATTAAAAAGGAAAATTATCAGTGGATCTGTGGACTGGTGTCTGTGTCCAGACGAGCCTACATGGATTTCTTTTGAGAGCAGGAAAGATCCCTGTTGTTAGACTATCACATTTTATTTGGGGCTAATAATGACCATTATTAGACTTGTGTGCCCATCTCGCTTTTTTAGGCACTCCATTTTTTTCTCTATACTACTTCTACTACTACTACTACTATTACTAATTCTTTTCACTTAGAGCCTATTCCAGCTGACCTCTGGCAGAAGACGGACTGCACCGTGTAACCGTTTTTAAGCAACTTTCAGGAATAATCCCAAGACTTGTTACAATACACTTTTAAGCACTTTCGTGACTAGTTTTCGCTCCCAACACACAGTTTCATAATGCGGAAACACAGTTCAACAGCGAAAAGACATCTCAAACAACATGTTTACCCTTCACACAACATGGTGGAATTAAAAATGGATGAGCACTCCATCCATTATTTCAACCTCCAAATGGCAAAATCTGTATAAACCTCTGAGTATCCGTCTGGGTGAAAATAAATAAATCACACATGCACTTCAGCCTTTCCTGCTCTTTTTCTGCGCGGGATATGGTGTCGTGTTTGTGGAAGAGGCGTCCTCCTCTTGAAAACACAAGCAGCTTCCTTAACATATATAAATAAACCAAGAGTTTTCAATTAGCGTTCACGTCTTTTCTGTTAATTCAAATGATTTTGTCACATTTGCAGGCCACTGCATATAATATTTAGTCCACTTTCAGACATCCAAGCGCCAGAATTCCCAGTTGAATTTTCCCTATCTGAAGTATTCTAATTTATGAACACTGTGGTGTCAGAAACGATTTTGCTGTAAACTCACTAATTATATGCAACGTCAATGCGATGTGGAAGGGAAAACGTTAAAAATTTAGCATCACAAGACAAATGGAAGAAATGCGTGCTGAAACAAGGAAAAGAAGCACTAACATTCGCAGCTTTTCCATGAATAACGCATGAATTTCCCTCCTTCGCCAGGACTCTTTCAGCCGGTGTCACTCGTGTTTTTATCCCAAATATGTGTTTATGACTTTTAACATGCACCACTGCTGTGAGCATCCGCTCATTAAAAGAACTGTTGACTGCACAGGGCAATGTTCAATGAGCTGATTTCATTAGCAATGTAGAATGTTGGGGAAACAAGTAGAGGCACGCACAAAAAAGTCATAATTGAGCAAGAGCATATTTTGTAAGATTACATATTAATTATTTTTTTGACCCCTCCTTTCTATGTTATCCTCAGTAATAAAATAATTAAACTTCCGATTGGATTACGGGTCAAACTGACCTACTTTATAGTTTTAAAAAAATAAATGAAACTTCTGTCTGGCTTAAAATGTATAATACAAATGTACAATTTATTTCACAGATTTCAAAATTGGTTTAGCAATGATGTGCAAATTACATGATATACAAATCTAGGAACATTACTGCTGCTGCTGAGAAAACCTCATTAAGTTAAAGCAGGGTTAAGGAATTTCAGAATTCTGATTTTGTCACGCCGCCACCGGCGTGACGGCCCATGCTTTTATTTTCATAGTCATGTTTCCCGTTTTATTTTGAAAGTTCTAACTCTCCTCTCACCCCAGGTCACTTGCTCTTCCTGCAGCTCACTAATTACCGGTCCACGCCCATGATCACCACCACCTGCTTCCAATCAACCCTGCAATAAAAGCCATCAGCCTTCTCCCTCAGTGTTGCCGAAGTGTCACACACATCTCAGTGCATGGAAGCGTCCCACAGTCCTTGTTCCTGTTGCCTTGTTGTTTTGCCTTGTTTTTGTGCCTTTTCCTCCCCAGCGGAGCGCCCTGAGTTACCTCTTGTACCTTTTGCCTGTTTTTTCCTCCCCAGTGGAGCGTTTTTAGTTCTCCACCTTTTGATTCCCCTTTCTCCTCTCAACAGCTGTTGGCCGGAAATAAACCTGTTGCCTTTATGGCCTACCTTTATCCTGCGTCTGAGTCCTACCTCTCCTCGTCGTGTCAGATTTATCATATCTTTCTCTTGATATGAGTTTAATTTCTTCCGCTACAACACTCAAAACGTTTTTCCCCATTGAAATGAATGGAAGACTCATTAACCCGTTGCTGCCACTCAACACCCAACAATACATTTTGCAATGCATTTTTATTTAAAAAAAAAACAAAAAAACATTTTACTCTGAAAAAAAATAGCACTATAAAATAATATACTTTATGAAAACATTGAGTAATAATATAACTATATAGGATGTAAAGAATTATACAGTACATGCATTGCGGCTCCTTCTGGTGTGTACAACTTGACCACCATGAAGGCAGCAGTTTATGGAGACACAAACGAGCATTTCACAACTACTGTAAATGACTCAGTAAGCTGCAGTAATATTAATAGTTGTTTGTTTGTTTGTTTTTTACAAACAAAATACATATGCCTGTGAGTAATAGTATATTGTTGGTCTATTTGTGTGGCTGTGGTGGTTGTGTTCAAATATCCCTCACTTAAAATTCATAACACACAACACATAGATGCCATTCATTAGCCCGTCTATGGCATTTCTCATGTGTAAGCAGTAAGCTAGCAGACGCTAAAGTGGAAGTCACGTCAAAAAATCGTCATTGCAATATATTCTATGTGCCCCCACTAGATTTGGTCACGTGATATTTTCAAGCTGAATCCGTGAGCACTGCGGTGTCAATTTCAGTCAACAGCAGGTGGCAGTAGGGGACGAATTGGCAGCCACCTGAGATGGATAAAAACTGGTATCGTAGCTCGAATTTTTGATGGCAAAGCTAAAAAAAATTTTTTTTTAAAGTCGACTGAACAACAACAGTTAGTGTCTCGAAAAACTCATAAATCAGGTCACTCATATCTCAAGGTACCAGTGTATTTAGAAAAATATTTTTGTTTTATTCAGACTTTTCATGTTATATGCTATATATCGTTTTTATTTACTACGGCTATTTTATACTGATTTATTTATTTATTTATTTATTTATTTATTTATTTATTTATTTATTTATTTATTTATTTATTTATTTTTTATTTATTTTTTATTTGTTTGTTTATTTTTGCACAAGAGCTTAACAAAAGCGGTTTTACATGCTTACTGCTATTGTGCACTTCCTGTATTTAAAGGAGGTTGATAAACAGTTAGTAACATCAAGTTGACAGCCACTAACATAACCAGCCCTCCTCACTCTGTTTACCAAGACTGACACGCTGAGCCATCGCTTCACCAACAAACAAGTTTGCTTCCTTTCCGGCCCATTCTTTATAGCTCCTTTTAAATCGTAATTGTGTTCCTAATCATTAGGTGTTGTAAAGTCTATTGAACCCTGGTAAACCTACATTTACCAAGCTGGAACAGTTCGTGAAATTGTATTTTAATTAGCTCCCCTCTTAAGGGTGACACTGAAGCTGAAGGGGTCCCGGTTATGTTTTGGCTTTGTGGTTGACTGAAGGGTGCACATCCAGTGTTGTGATGTAAAACTGAAATAATTAAGACGTGCTGTTGCACCATTGTTTAAAACCCACCCCACCCCTCCCATGCCAGGAATAGTGCCTGCAGTAAAGCAATAGTGACCACAAAACAAATACGCGTATGAGTACAGTATATAAGTATATATTTTTAAGATTTATTTTAGGGCTAAGCCATTTTTCAAGCATGACTGATAGAAAGTGGTAATACTACTCAAGGTAACAACTGCTGTGTATGTGCGTGTGCGTGCGTGTGTGTGTGTGTGTGTGTGTGTGTGTGTGTGTGTGTGTGTGTGTGTGTGTGTGTGTGTGTGTGTGTGTGTGTGTGTGTGTGTGTGTGTGTGTGTGTGTGTTGTACTGTATAATCTGTATAATGCAGTCTTTGCCGGGCTCTCTCTTTGTATTAGAATCATTAGTACGGAAATGTGCACCAAGTTAAAAATGCTCATGTGAAAAAACACGGAATGTATTAAATTAATGGTCTCTTTTGCCTCAGGGCAGTAATGAAAAGGGACCCCCAATGAGTTCATTTTTCACGGCTTTGGTTATGCATTCAACACTCTAATTGAATTTCAATGTAAGTTTTACAAAGTCTTTATTACCCTGACGCTTGATGTAAATTACATGTGATATATCGTGGGACTGTCAGCCATTAAGTAATTTAATTGTGACATGCACTTACCACACACCTTGTGCTTTTATGCAGATTCCTTGTCATCTAAAGAGTCACTTTCTTCTGTGGGAAGAAACAGAGTTGCACGATGAGGACTGAGGACAGTAGAGAAGAAGAGCTCCTAAAAAGGAATAATAATTGCTCTTGGAGGTGGGGGAGGCTCAGGCAGGGCGAAAGGATCGCAAGGATGTTTGCAAATGATAACACTGAGTATATATGGATTTAACAGATTAATCCTGTGAGGAAGCAGCTCACATATCTTGCAGCAAATCAAATGTCAAAAGCAAGCCTTTGCACAAATTACAGAAGAAGAGGTGAGAGGTGATGGACTTTGGTGACCTGTAAATAACGCAAACTAGATGAGCCCGTTTTCAGACTGCATCTCGTGTTTCTATTTCGTGCATCCTGAGAATAAACACAAAAACATCACTTCCCTTTTCCTTTAACATTACGGCCACTTGTAGAACAAAAAGGTCTTTTAAAAAAACATGCACACAGTAAAGACATAAATCTTCATTTCTGAGTAATGCAATAAGTGTGTATGGAAAGAAGCTGTTTGAATAGTGAGGTTGATTTGACCTGATCATTAGCGAGGGGAAGGAGGCTTGACCTGATATTTCCTCTGTTGTTTGGTCAGGAAAACAGGGCGTTATTGTAAAAGGGCTGTAAAGATAAATAAGCTCGCTGTTTCCATGGCAAAGACACAAACACTGGCCACTTAAGACAAAAGAGCTGAAGACAATAAATCCAACATTGTCACTTTTGTTTGGTTTTCTCAGTGTTTTTTTTTTTTTTTTTTTTTTTTTTTTTTAAGGGAAATATGCCTGCAAAACAAGAGTCCACTTTTCCACTGAGAACATGAAATGTGAGCTTTTTGTCTTTCGGAACAGGACACGTTACTTATTATTTTCCTGTGCCCAGTGTGATAATAGGAATAACTGACACCGTATTTTGCCTTAGGTTCAGGAAACTCCTTGTACAGCTGTATACATGTTTTTATAGCCACCCAAAGAAAGGCTATTGTCTTTACATTCCAAAAGAATGCTTTATCCGGCCTTGAAATTTAAGTGAAAATCCATCCCAGTCTTTTTTTTTTTTTTTTCCAGGCTGCACAATTGAAGCGAACATGTACCTTTGCCTTATTCATGAGGTCACCTAAAGTTCAGCTCATTACAACAACTCTGGGTTCGAAATATGATTAAGGTTTAATATCATACATGTGTACATTAACATAAAAAGGAAAGTCGGGATGAATTAAATTAAAAAAAAAAAAAAAGCTTCAGGTTTTCATCAGTGTGAGAAACGTGTCCCTCCAACGCTGCTGCTGCTGCACGTTCTCCTCGTCACGGGAGACGAGCCTCATCAGCGGCGAGGACGAGCAGCGGCCTTATCGTCAGCGAACAAGAGCAAACACGGGGGTCTCATCTCAGCCGCCCAGATTACTGGCCTTTAAGAAACGATCCAAAGACACCACCAATCCCAAGTAGCGCTTTATCTTGACAGTTTGCACCGCTTTGTTTGCCTTTCTGTGAAGCTGGAGCAGTATATGAAAGAGCCGCTAACGGGAGTTGTGTATTAATACCATCAAATGGCAAACAATCACCAATAACAGCCTTTGCTTTCAAATCTTTCTGCCTGTCTGTGCGTGGCGCAGCACCTAAGAGATACCTAAGGAGTCTTCTGGCTGCTAGGGTTTTACCCTTGAAGTACTAGTTAGCACAGAGTTCGTCGACATCATCGTCATCAACAACAACATCAACAAACAGGAACTGATGCGAGGGTTTATTATAGATTTTAATTGCTCCTCATCTAGAGTATCTGACAGTTGTGGTTAATGAGAGAGGGAGAGGAGGCACTTGCGTTGGCAGCCAGATTCACAGCACAACACAAAAGTGTGTGTGTGTCATATATAGGTATTGCGTATCCTTGTATTCTGCACCATTTATGTCGTCCATTTTAGAATATTATTCATAGTGGTGTGCGCAATTTTTGGTATTGCTTCGATACCAAGTAAATACAGTATATATATATATATATATATATATATATATATATATATATATATATATATATATATATATTATTTTTTTTTTATTAAGTTAGCTATATCATTGAATTGCTGAAACACAATCAAATTTCAACCTTTAAGTGTTTTTGTGTTGTTTCAGTTTGGTTTATAATTAAGTTTATTGATAAATAGAAAATACTTTATCGATGTTTTGTCCCCCCCAGAAACATTCCAACCATAACAAAATGTATTTTTTAATGTTCTGAAACAAAGTGGATCATACTGAAAAGAAATGTAAACAAATACTTTATCATATACTGTTCAAAAACTACAAATACAATAAAATAACTAAAAATTCTTCCTTCATCACTTCTTTTTCAACCTAAATAAACAAGATTATCATGCAATAACAAATATAAAACAAAACAACATACAAAAAATATATTTTTCAACTACAATACTGTATGTGTTCATGCAATCTACTACAAAGATGAGATGCTAAGTCGTGTGATGGCACACAATCAAAACACACTACTGTGAAATGCCTGTTATCTATTTGACTAAGCAGCAGCAATGCATAAAAGAGCCAAACTGAAACTAAACTACTAGATCGATATTTTACTGCCAGTATCGTTCCGATATCGATATTGACTTTTTTGTTTCAACAAGTCATTTGAATGAAGCACAATTAATGTTGATTATTTAAGATGTAGATGTGCAATTTTAAAAATAAAGAATCCGACAAAGGGTTGTTTGCTGTGCCCCGTGCCAACCCCATCCCATCTGCCGGGTCCCCCAATCCCTTTCTTGCTTGGGGCCCCTGGGGACCCTTTATACGCCACTGTACTGTACAACTGTACTGTACTATACTGAGAGCTGTTTCTAAAAAAAAAAAAAAAATATTAAAAGAAAAATCATCTCAAGTGCTGTTACAAATACAGTAAATTGTGGATGGCCAGTACAGTGGAAAAAAAAAAAATTGCTTTGTTAGGACATCATAGCTCTTGTATTGGCTCTCACTAGATTGTATATGTACAGTAAAATGTATGCCGCTGCCAGAAACTTTTCCTTTGTGGCTTTAATACTTGCTGAATAAAGTAGATTATAATACTGAATATTAGTTGTCACAAAATTGGACATCTGCATTCAAGTCATCACAGTAGCAGCAAATGGGGAGTAGGATGTTCCAGGCAATTGCCACTGGTGCCCCACATGTGTGAGTGCGGTTTCACATGGAAACACAATGACAGGCCACGTACAGTCGTCCAAAGTTAAGCAAAGACAGGATATCTCTAAAATTGGGCCTCTTCCTCATTTTTTTTTTCATGTGGGCTGCAGCAGGCCTGGCTCAGGTCCAACCAGAGACCTCCCTGACATTGTCACGCATACACATCCAAGGTTTAGCAGAGGAGCATTGCAACCAGCGGGACTTTTGAGGAGATGCTTTGGCGAGAGAGGCAGTAGAAGAAAAGCACAAGTTGTTTATGACGATGTTGCTTTTTCAATGATAGTCTTCAAGAACACACGTAAACGTGCGTCAAAACACACATCACCACAACCACCGTCAGACACTTGCTGCCCCATTCATAAATTTCTCCAAGGGTATTTCTGAAACGGAGGGCCTACCCGCCCCATTTACTACTCCGGCTGAGCGGGCCCATGTGGGAACAATTAGGCTCGGAGGCAAGTTTGGCAAAGGTCCGTAGCAACAGCTGCAGATGTTTTTATTTACCTTTTGCTCTGCTGCTGGATAATGTCACCAGCACATCTGCTACTGTGCAACGTAACTGCGGTTACATGCGTGGTTGACCCATAATTCTGTAATTACCCACCACGCGAGATGAAGAGGCCCGGCAACCACTCAAAGCCACACGTAGCCTTCCTCCCCCTCTTCCTCGCTGTGGCCCTCCAGTGGCGTGAAGCGCTGTCTGCTGTGCCAAAAGCCGAAAGCCTGGCGCTGAGAGACAGATACGAGGGGGAGAGCAGACGAGTCTGAAGAGGGCTCAATTCGTCCTCAGCGGCAACTGACTGCATTTTCTTGTCGTTATTAGTCAGTTAATTGCACATACAATCAACCGGCTTTGATTTAGAATGAGCTGAGTTAAGAAGTTGTCCGATTATAAGGGATATACAGTGTTTGTTGCAATGTGCTGTCTGCGGGTTTGCAGGGACATTTAAATTAGACACTACACTTTTTAACGCAACTCGATTTATAGAGCACTAAAAAAAATAAACAACCACTGCTATAAGAGTACTGAAAAAAAATATGACTCTTTAAAACATAAAACCAGTCAGTGACATTTAAACATTCCTGCAACACATCCTCTTACTATCTTCAAACCAAATGTCTTATGTGCCTGCTATTCCGTCAGTGGCCTGTTGGCGGTCTGAAAGCCAAATGCTGCCTTCACATAAACATGCGGCCTCTTGAGAAAGTCAACCCGCCTAACCTTTATGCCACCTATCCTTAACCTTTGGTGGATTACATCATCGTGTCAAGGAGACAATAGGAAAGGACAGTATGCTGTCACACAAACTCGACTCCACTTTTCCTATATGTCATCGCGCAATGGCGAATATTTACCTGAGATACAAAATAATAGTAAAATGAAAAATACAGATAGTAGGATCTATGATCTATGGTTATTTTCTTTTCATTGATCTTGGATTTCCACATTAAATAATGGAAAGGTGTTTATAATGTTATTTCTGTTTGTGTGGAACCACACCTCCTCTTCTTATATTTTTTTAACTTATATTTCTTGGTTTAATTGACAATCCACTTGTGATCAAAAAAAGTTTTATTACTATTTTATTATATAAGCATTTTTTTAACCATTATTTTTCAAGTCTTCAGTGTGAAACTCAAGTGTCTTTACATAGTCTGTCAACTACTGTATGTCAATGTTGCTTGTTGTTTTAAATCTTGCTGACATAAAGAACTTTGTGTAATATCCTTTCGTAAAGGTTGGTCAGAAGTAACCTTTGGTAAAGGTGGCTTAAGGTGGCGAATATGCATCTTTCCTAAACATTTGTCGAATTTGAATGCTCCTATCCTTCAAATACTTCCGAACATCTCGCTCGGATAGGATAAGAAAGGAAATTTCCGAGGCAAAAACTAGAATACAAAGTTGTGCCCAGAGTTGTATTCCCTTTCAGTGCATTGTCTGTTTTATGTGAATAAAATAAAAGTTTCCACTGACCAGGATGAGCATGCCAAGTTCTAATCTGTATCATGTCACATGAGAAAAGTTGTGTTTGAGTCATTAATTTGTTTTGTTTTTTACATTTGGAAAATCATCCATACCCTGATCTAATCAGACAATTTGAGAAAACTTTTTTTTTTTTTTTTTTTTTTTTTTACACCATTTATTTGCAACACTACCAATTTCATTGTTGAGAAAAAGTAGTCATCATTTGGGAAATTAAACAATGAAAACGGCATTTTTGTTGTTGTTGTTGTTGTTGTTGTTGTTGTTGTTGTTGTTGTTTTTAATCACTAACAACACTAACATAATATTGACTCTGTTCTTGTCACAGATCCAGTTAAAACTCACCAAATAAAAATGAACAGTGTGTGCGCTTGTGTGTGTGTACACGGGTGCATATGTTGGAAATTCAGAAATATTGCATTGTTAATCATCCTATAGTAACCTCAAAGCAGACAATCAAAAAAAAGGAGTTATTTGTAATGATGAGTAATTATCAACATTGACAATGAAGACCATATATGGATCACTTCACAAAAGCAATGTGTGTGTGTGTGCATGCGTGTGTGAGTGTGAGTCTAGGGGGGTGGGGAGGTGCCACCACGCTTAGCATCTCCCAGATGTGCAAACCATATGTTGTGACTGAAATTAAAACAAAATAGGAAGACTGGAACATGAAAGGGATTTTTAACTTTGTAAAGAAAGTTAACAGTCTCTACAGATAGGGTGATGGCCGAGAAGACGCCACATGAAAGAGGCGCGGATGTTGCTCTGCTTTTTGAACCTCTTATTCCTATTTCCTGCTCATAAGTTCAGTGAGCAGATGGGGACCAAAGACAGAAGGAAGTTTAGATTTTCTGCCCCACGGCCCATTGTATATGGTGCATGTAAGTGCGTAACACTGCAGTGTTATCATTTACAGATGCTTGAGTGCACACCAGGAGGTCACAACAACAATGGGGGAAAAAGGCCTCACAAGGACAGAGCTTCCACCATTCTGGCATTGATTCCAGACATTTTGTGGATAATAACCTTATTTATAAATAGATTTATAAGATAATGAAAAGCAACTTATTGGTTACTGACACTTACAATCCAACACATATTCCTCCTCTCTACTGCATTTGGGATTCTCATAGTATGTAGTTAATTCTAATAATGAAATGTGAGCTAATTAAAAGCGAGGGAGTAACGTCTTTTAAGAGAAAACATGTTAAACTGGTTAAGTGGGAATACGAAAAAAATAAGCTTGTAGAGTTGTAGTGGAACGCTCCGGAACAAGCCAGGTTTCTGAAAACAAATACAATATTGCCCTCTGTTGCTGTTTTTATATATTGCAACAAGGCCACGGCAAGGGTCTCTAACCTTTTTGAAACATATATGGGACATTGATCGTATGTGCTGAAATATGTGCCACAGGAAACTGAATTTGAATCCTTATATTTTAATTTGAATCACGAAACTTGAATAATTGCATTGAAAATTTGAATTTGAATGATAGAATTAGAATTTGTAATGTTTAAGTTGTTGAACCGTTTCATTGAAAAACTGAAAAATACTGAATTTCAACTATAAATTGTCCATGGGTGCATGTGAGTGAGAATCTGCCTCTCTATCTATCTATCTATCTATCTATCTATCTATCTATCTATCTATCTATCTATCTATCTATCTATCTATCTATCTATTTATCTATCTATCTGTCTATCTGTCTGTCTGTCTGTCTGTCTGTCTGTCTGTCTGTCTATCTATCTATCTATCTATCTATCTATCTATATATATATATATATATATATATATATATATATATGTATATAAACTTAATTATTCTGGGAAAATCTGCCAGAGCTCATGTTTTTATTGCAGTTTATTTATTTATTAGATATTGAACTTTCTCTACAAGCAGATCATGGACACGTGTATGGTAATGACACCACTGCCTCTGTGATTAATAAGTTATTTATCAATATGATGATGATGATGATGATGATGATGACAATGATGATAATAATGTAAGATATGAATATTATTAGGAGGTAATTAGGTACTTACAAAGTGTCAGATTTTTTTGTATACCTTTTACAAGGGGTCAATGTTCAGGACTTGGGCTTTAGAACCTAAGCTTTCAGTCTCACTGTTGAATAAAACACATATAACGGCGACTCATTATTGGAACAATGCTTTTCTGCTTCCTGATGACTGCCTATAACTGAACCCAAGCCCCCAGCACAAGAGGTGCAGAACGGGCATGTAATAATAATAATAGTAATAAATTAATGGAATATGAATATTTATTGGCGGCACGGTGGACGAATGGTGAGCACATCCGCCTCCCAGTTCGGCGGACTCGGGTTCGAGTCCAGGCTCCGGCCTTCCTGGATGGAGTTTGCATGTTCTCCCCGTGCCTGCGTGGGTCTTCTCCGGTCTCCTCCCACATTCCAGAGAAATGCATGGCAGGTTAATTGGGTCCTCCAAATTGTCCCTAGGTGTGCTTGTGAGTGTGAGTATGAGTGTCTCTGTGTGTCCTGCGATTGGCTGGCAACCAGTTCAGGGTGTACTCCGCCCAATGCCAGCTGGGATAGGCTCCAGCACCCCCGCGGCCCTTGTGATTAATAAGCGGTTAAGAAAATGGCTAAGTCCTGACAGATGTGTGGCTTAGGTTTTCGGACCAAAGAACACTTACTTTTAGATAGGGGTGTGCAATTAATCAAAATTCATTTATAATTTCCATTATTGCAGTCCGCAATTACAAAATCAGCATACTCGTAAAAAAAAATATTATGAATACTAATTTTTGAATTGTTTTTGAATTTATACATTTGCACCTTAAATTTTTAAAATAACAAATTTAATAAATTTAGCTTCATCCAAAAGGAACTAGCATAATTACAGTGTTCCAAAGAATTTTATTTTTCTTAATATTTTTTTTGTTTTTTTTTAATAAACATTTTCTTGTTTTGTACCAAAAAATAAATGATTGTCCTACTTTGCACAGTGCACAAGCTGCATTCCAACTTCAAGTGTTTTCCAACATAAATAAACATGTATTATTATAAATACATATTACTATAAATTCTGTTTGGTCCAAAAGGAACTTACATAATTATAGTGTTTCGTTGTTGTTTTTGTTGTTGTTGTTGTTTTTTTTTGTTTGTTTTTTGTTTGTTTGTTTTTTACATTGGCCTTCATATTTTTAAATGCTTAAACATTTTCGTGTTTTGTACCAAAAGTACATATTTAATCATTTGAATAATCGTGATTTCAATTATTGCCAACGTAACCGTGGATTCGTGATTATTATTTTTTCCCATAATTGAGCAGCCTTACGTTTAGATTTTATTTATTTTAATGTCTAGTTTTGATATTCGGTGATTTATAACTGCATTAATAGTAATGTCAATCACTGGAGAACGAGCAGACAAGCCTTTGCTTTGCTGTGCTTTGCTTTGCTTTGGCAGACGGGACTTCATATTAGCCACAGAGTCAGCAATTTACAATTGGGAAACAGTGTTATACTGCTCCAATACGTAGGCTACAATACAAAGCCAATGTTTAATATTAATTCCACGAGAGCTGACTGTAGTGTAAAACGTCTGGTACACTTTAAGCAACGAGGATTCGTAACATTGCTCGATTTAGCCACATCCAACATGGCAACGATGACGCCGTGTAATACCGCCCTAACTCAGCATCAAGGTCTATGGTTGGCATCCTTGTAAAATTCCAGTGTAGTCATTAGGATGACGTCAGCCATAGAAGCCATTTTGTTAGCTAGCCGGTGGCGCGTGTATCGTGCGTAGCAAAGCTTATAACAGTACTTCAATTCCACCGTCGTGTTTCGAAATTGTATTCTACTCATCGCACACTGATTCGACCGTTAGACCGTGGGTAAGAAGACTGTGTTTGTATCTGTTGACTGCGAGTCCACAGCTAGATTGGACCCTCATTTATTTCTCAAGCCCACTCGAGTTTGCTAGCTTCGGTAGCTAGCTAGCTAACTTGTTTGTCGTCGACAAAGGAGATAAGTGACGCCTTTCGTACCCCTCAGTTCAATATAATCAAACGTTTGAGTATTCACAGTTGTACGTGTGTCGACGTTCGGTAGTTTTCGTGTTTCAGCTTGCTTCGTGGGGAAGCAAATTCGAGTAGCGAACGCGGGCGCATCTTTTTGCGTGTTTAGCTCCCTCGTTGCGAGGTAGCACCAAGAGGCTTCAAGCTGGCTACCGGCCTTTCAGAGAACATGTCCGAGTTGTACATTCGGGTGGCCGAAGATGAGAACGAGGAGCCGATGGAGATCCCCTCGGAGGACGACGGGACGGTTCTGCTGTCGTCGGTTGCGGCCCAGTTTCCAGGGGCGTGCGGGCTCCGCTACAGAAACCCCGAGTCCCAGTGCATGCGTGGAGTTCGGCTGGTGGAGGGCGTCCTGCATGCGCCAGAGAGCGACTGGGGAAACCTGGTCTACGTGGTCAATTACCCCAAAGGTAAGGCCGCGTCCATAACAGTTACTGGGTTTAATTTAGTAAAGGTGTAGTAATCGTGTATATAGTAAATCGAAGTTCTCTTTTGAATGACTTGCATCACACTGCTGAATTCTTGTGACTTTTACGGAATATGGCTGTGTTTTATTTACATCTGCTGTTTTCGTTCTGAGGCCCAATAAATATTGATTTATATGGGAAGATTTCAGCCAATTGGTTCGAGAAAAGGTTTGTTACTTGAAGCTTCATGTGCACATGAAACCACCTGTTGTCCAGGTGCATAATGACAAGCAATTGTATCGTAACCATACGATGTGTGATGGATAGATGATTTTCACGTCTGTTTTAATTGAATTATTACCATGATTTTTGTTGACATAATTTAATCTGTGCGTGTACTTTTTTTTTTCTTTTTTTTTTTCACTTTCACGTGGTCACAAAGTGAATTGGGATACTTTATTTATTTTTTCTTCCCAGTGAGGTATTGCTATTATACAACATTTCCTTGGAACACAAACATACCGTTAACCATTCACAGCCTTTGACGAGTATACTTGTCGATTAATATTTTTTAGAGCGGGGATAGATGGTGGGAAAATCTGATTATGCCCCACCGTAAATGTCAAACATGGAAACAACTTTATTGACGCCCAACCACCGGTAGATGACATCATTGCCCATTTTATATGAAATAAACACAGTTTCAGAGTCCATGGGTGTAATGGCTGTATTTTGTGTTACCTACATTTTTCTACTTTCATTTATAATAGAACCGGATGAGGCAAAAAGTAGGGAGTCTATTGTCATTTGGTAGATTTAGATTTAGAGTTTATATTAGGGGTGTTAAAAAAAAATCGATTCGGCAATATATCGTGATATTACAGCACGCAATGCTCGAATCGATTCAATAGGCAGCTGAATCGATTTTTTTAACATCCATTTTTGATGGAAAAATATTCAACAAAACGTCTAACTTTGACACCTTAAGCATGGAAGAATGTTATATTAATGGAACATCTTGCATGTCTACTGGTAGCAATAAATTCATTTAAGCTCTTATTTATTTATTTAGAGATTTTGATGCGCATTGTTTTGTTACAAACATAAGACATGTAACAGTGTTAATTGTCTCCCTTTTTAGTCTGAAGAGACCACAAACAAACCCTAAGAAGCATCTTAGTAGTGGTGAATCGGAGTCAGTCAGCAATAAGTGTCGGTGCGGAACACGAAATATTCGTTCCTGGCCTCCTGGCAACTTCCAGGTGCCGCAAATGTGTTTTTTAAAATTACTAAAATAGCTTTGACGCACGCAGTTTTGCGTCGACCAATTTTTGTGGTCGACCCAACCGACTTAGTCGTTTTTTTTTTTTTTTTTCCAGCCCTAGTGGCCGATAATTATCGGCAATTACCTCCAATTTTCCATCATACATATAAACCACATAATAAAGAAGTCCGCTGTTAATAATAGACATGCCATGTTGGTCCATCTGTTGTGGTTGGGGCCAAGTTGTGCCCAACTCCTCAACCCCTCCCCTCTCCTGTTAGGGTCACATATTTGTGACATCATAATGCGCACTACCTCGTGTTCAGAGAAGACGCATCATAGTGCCATGGCAGTCTCCAGTGTAGGCTTTCTTTACTGTCCTGTTATGGAAGATAACAATTTAACACATATTCACATAAGTTTATACTGTATTGTGGACATCTGTATTGTCTTTAACAATAGGCTTTTCACTTCTTGTACATGAAGCAATGTTGAAGTGACCTTGACTGATAAGTCTGCTCGGAATGAACTGCTTGCTTTCCTGTCTAGCTGACCCTCCCTTACTCCTCCCAAAACCTAACCAGGCTGGCTTCATAAAAATAAAAACACAAATTCACCATGCTACAACAACAACATGTAAACTATGTATTTGTATGTACCTGTACTAGCAGCACAAACAGCAACAAGGGTAACAAATATGCTTTAATATGGTGAGGTCACTAATGGTAAGGATTATGAATGATACGAGCAACACAAAAACTGGGGTGTTTTGTAGATATAATAATGTTAACTGAGCCCCATTTTTATGTAACTACCTGTATATGGGCAGCGCCCTCCTTAAATGCGCCAACATAAGGCACTACAAAAGTCCATGAGTAACTCACCATAATGCTGGATTCAGATACAGATACCATCATGTGTGGGAAACACCAGCTGCAACACCATTGGGAAAAAAAATGTTCCAAATATGTCTGTTTTTTTTTACTCATTTTGCTAACTTGTCGATTAGCATCAACGCTTACATGACTGAGATAATTAGTAGGGGTGTGCTCAAAAAATCGATACGGCAATATATCGTTGCAGGCCTAAAAATAACAACCAGCAGCGTCTTTGAAGTTAATTGCCTTCAATTAATGCAAAAATAGCTCACCAGTGATTGGACACTGTCTTGTTAAGAAAAATGAAAGCAAGGAAGAATATCAACATTTATTTACTTATAAACTTAACATGGCACGTGTCTCAGTGTACCAATTTTCCTAGATTTTGTTTTAAAAAAAAAACGAAATATCTGGGATACATATGTATCACAATACGTATCGTATTGTGGCCCCTGTATTGTGATACGTATCGTATCGTGAGATTGGCGGCAATACCCAGCCCTAATAATTAGCATTTTGACATGCCTCAGGAGTCTGTCGTAAACAGACTTTCAACTGTATGGACCGGTACCGGGGACCACTGCTTTACACAATGTTTCAATGTATTTGTACATGTCAGACTTTTACTAGGATTAGAAAGTATATTTTGTAGTTAATTTCGCAAACAATTATCGGCTTACTTGTCTGTTATCGACATCAGCACTTTTCTAAATTATCTATATTAGAGCTTTTATCGGTATCTGTTGAAAATAGCATTGTCGTGCAGCCCTACTCATTTTGAATGGAGCCACTGCTTGAGGGGTTCAAACCTCGCGGAACAATACAAAACATTTCCCGATGCAGTCACGTAGTACAACTGTCATTACCCTAACGGCCACAACTTTCTCTTTTCACAATTTGTTTTATCAATGAATATAGGCTGTTATATGCATTATCTACCTACTCTACATCTCATTTATGATTATAATTGATTCATGACTTTAGGAGCAAAATTATGGTTTCAGGAGTTTCTTTAACACAAGGTTCGCTGCTGTTGACAAGACGAATGGACGTAAGCTTGTCATTTGTAGTTGACAAGACTTTGCGATGCTAACCGGGTCACGAATCTTTTTGGTCTCAATTACTGACAGTTTTTTATCTTTTCTTAGTAAAGATAGACAAATATATTACGAATGTTATGTTATAAAAACAGAAGATTCAGAGAGTTGATAGTCAGCAGTAGAGGTGGGAATCTTGGGGCACCTCACGATTCGATTGCGATTACGATTCAGAGGCTACGATTCGATTATAAAACGATTATTGATTTCCCCCCAGGCAGCAGAAAAAAAACAATGTATTTTGGTGCTTTTAATGTTTCGTACATTAGTTACAAAAATAGTACAAAAGTCCTCTCAGGCCTAAATAAACTACTATTTCAGTATCAAGTTAACAGTTCAAAACAGTAAATAAAATACTCAAGTCCTCATTCTGTAACAACAGCTTTTAAGTATATTCAGTCTTCAACAGAATAAAACATAGCATTGAGCAAAAATATATTATTTTTATCCACTCAAAAGTGCACTGAGATATAAATGAAAGACAATGTGAACTACTACTTCAATACAAATGCCAAAAAAAAAAAAAAAGTGCTTTCCTGCTTTTTAAGTTGTGTAAAGATGAACATGTAAACATTAAAGTTTCTCAGAGGTACAAAAAAAAAAAAACCTCAAGTGCTTTTCTGCTTTTTAACTTGTGAAAACATGAACGTGTAAACATTAATGGGATCGTTCGGCTTTTTTAACAGCACTGACTTCTTTCTGACAGCGTTCGGTGACACGCGTTCATGTTCGACGTTGGACGAGAGGAAAATAGTCCAGCAAGCTGGCTGGGGTCTCGGAAATAAAGCGTTTTTCTTCTAAAAAAAAAAAAACTATTTGTTTTCAAAAGCGTGATACATTTCCACCACAATACTCTTTTCTGAATAAAGTCAGACGCCATTACCGCCAGCCACTACTTTTCTGTTCGTTCGTTCGTATCACTGCGCGGCGCCCTGTAGAACGCTAACCGACGCACTGCAGCCAGCTAGCTGATACTTCCGCCTGAAGTTGTTTGCCTTTTCGGAGCAGGTCTGATGTCACGAAGAGGTGGGTTGGTCAGCTCAGCCATGCTTGTTGTTGTTTTGAATGTCGAGGCGTGAGTTGTGGATGTGTACTCTCGGTCCGTCCCATTAAGCGTCCCGAAGACCGCGCGCGCTACTGCGTTTCAGTTCCGCGTACTTTCCGCTCCGGTCCACTTTTAGTTTCGGTTCCCTTGGCATATTTATATAATCGGAATTTGGACTTTTGTGAATCGTTCTCGATTGTTCCACGGCCGAATCGTGAATAATCTAAGAATCGGAAATTTTGCACACCTCTAGTCAGCAGTATTGCTTACAAAATTAGCAGAGAAATTTAAATGGTAAGTAGTGCTGCAGTAGAATTATTGATCTACATCCACTTGCTAAGACAAGTTGTCTTATACTGTTCTCAACTGTTGTAACTTGTCCCTTTCGGCTTGGAATTTGGCATCCAACTTATAGATGTTAAGAATAATAAAGAAAATCTTAAGAAATAGACTTTGAAAACATTTGTATGATTTTTTTTTTTCATAATTAAACATGGTTGTACAAGTTTTTTTTTTTTTTTTTTTTTTTAATACTGAACATTTTTTACCTGTGTGAAGGCAAAAATTGCTGATGCACATCATGTGCATTGCAGATGTGTATAACTTGACATTTATTGGTCCACCAAACAGACATTTCCTTCCCGCTTGGTCATCCTCAAAGCAACACATCTTTCTTCTTCTGCAGATAACAAAAGAAAGATGGAGGAAATAGACGCTGCTTCTGCTGTGAAAGTCAAAAGGGGTTATCAGAAGACATCAGACCTGATTGTTCTCGGCCTGCCATGGAAAACCACAGAACAAGACCTGAAAGAATATTTCACCACCTTTGGCGAGGTCATCATGGTACAGGTAGTGTAGCCCATCCTACTTGATGTCATGTACCGCAGTACTGTGCAAAGGTCAAAAGCCACAAAGTTGTTGATCACCCTTTTCACTGCAGTTCGTCATTGTGCAACAAAAATAGCATAGGATCAGAAATTCCAAACCTATTTCCTCAAAAGGGCCAGATATGTTTGAGCCAAATGGGCAGAGACAGAAATGTGTTTACCACTTGAGTTGCTATGGCAGTAACGGGTGTGTTGACCCGGCATTATCATAATGAAAGCTTGGCATAGTCCACCAACCAGGAAGTCGCCTGCTATCATTCAAACATGAATATTGGCATTCCCCAATTTCAATTGCACCTCACAGTTTGGCTGAGTGACAGTTTAAGTGTGCAGTTGTGCATTTTCTCATTCATCTGCTCTTAAAACGTTTCACATGGTTAGGACTGCACCAGCCAAAGTTTGTCAGGCAAAGCCAAATATTTGTGTTCCAAGTTCGAGGCATGCCCCACCACCACAAATAGTATCATTCTTTTGGATGTCGTTAAGATGCCTCCGTCTGTCAACGAGTTGTCACATGGAAACTCCCTCATTATTATTCCTTTCAGTTGTAAAAAGTGTCAGCACATTTCTGAAATCAGTGGTCAGCCTGAGACTTTTGCTTCGTATTGTACTATGTTGTCAGATGGGGAATTCTGGTTTAGACAAAATGTAACCACTGAGCAACTTTGTGTCCCGCCCAGATCAAGAGGGATGCAAACACGGGCAACTCCAAAGGGTTTGGCTTTGTGCGTTTCACCGAATATGAAACGCAGGTGAAAGTGATTTCTCAGAGGCACATGATAGACGGCCGATGGTGCGACTGCAAGCTCCCGAATTCCAAGGTAGCAGTAATGCTTTGTGTTAACTTTGTGTGTTTGTGATTGGACGGACGGTTGTTTACGTTTTGTTATTGAAGGGAGCAAGCGAGTGACGTTTCTGTATTTGCCGCTCAGGCGTTCCCAGACGAGCCCATGCGGAGTCGTAAAATCTTTGTGGGCCGCTGCACGGAGGACATGACCCCCGAAGAGCTGCGGCAGTACTTCATGCAGTACGGCGAAGTCACAGACGTCTTCATCCCCAAACCCTTCCGGGCGTTCGCCTTTGTCACGTTTGCCGACGACCAGGTAGGCCCGTTCGTCCAGATTCGGTCGGCTTCTTGGGAAAAGCCTGTCGTGACACCGCTGCTGCGTTTGTGTCGGCAGGTGGCCCAGGCCCTGTGCGGAGAGGACCTGATCATCAAGGGCGTCAGCGTGCACATCTCCAACGCCGAGCCCAAACACAACAATAGTAGGCAAATGATGGAGCGAGGGCGCTTTGGGGCTGGCGGCTTCAGTCAGGCGTACGGCGCGAGTCGCGGCGGGCTGGGCGCGGGTGGTGGGGGGAAGGGCGGGGTCAACTTCAGCGCCTTGGGCCTCAACCCGGCCATGGTGGCGGCCGCCCAGGCGGCGCTGCAGAGCAGCTGGGGCATGATGGGCATGCTGGCCAACCAGCAGGGGATGAGCACGGCGGCGGGCGGCACGGCCGCCACCACCCGCGATCAGACGTACGGCTCCACCAGCACCAGTTACAGCAGCCCCACCACGGCCAGCCTGGGCTGGCCCGCCGGCAGCTCGGCCTCTGGTAGCGGCTTCAGCTCGGGCTTCGGCGGCTCCATGGAGACCAAGTCTTCCAACTGGGGCATGTAGGCGGCAGTCGCGTTGGTATCCTAGGCCAGGGCTCGGGTCCCGCCGTCAAATTAAAGAGAAGCGTTTAGTTGGAGGTTTTGCTCAGTGTAGTGTGGCCGTCGGAGACTGTATACACATTTTTAAGTGGCCCAGCCCTGTCCTAGGCTCATTTGGGTAAGTACTATAAGTAATATTTCATTTAAAAAAAAAAAAAAAAACACTGCCTTTTTTTGTTAGTGGAAATGTGTGAGTGACAATAGTCTCGAATGGTTCAGTCAGCTGCGTTTCAGAAAGTGACATGCATGCGGCGTTGTTAGCGTGCGTGAGTACCACCAGTCCGCCAGACCGCCAGTCTCTATCCTTTTCTTGTGTGTGCAGTGCATTTCTATTTCTTTTGTTTTTTGTTTTGTTGCTTTCTCCTGACCTGATGGAAACGCCTTGCCGGCCGTCTCTCCTGCAGTTAACCAACTGTTTCGCACGCTCCCGGGAGGAAGCGCCTCACTGGCGGCAATGTTCTACAGATCTCAGTATCACGTGTAAACGCTTTGCCATCAACACCACACAAGCTTCACTCTGCATTTACTGTGCTCCACGGTGGGTGTCACCTTCTCATTCCTCTCCCTTTGTCGTGGACTTCTTGTCTGAGATCGATGAGTGGGATTTGGTGTGGAGCGAGCGAACGAACGAGTGCAACCTGAACGAAAGCACGAGTGAGCAGAGACTGCCTGGTTTTTCGTTTCCTTTTTTGGACGGGACAAGTGACAAATGCCTGCGAGAGTTGGAGGAAGCTGTGGCTTTGTACGAGTGTGCGTGTGTCAGCCCGAGGACCTCATTTCGCAGCCCAAGTAGTCATTTTAGAACACAGTCCAACTGCTAAGACTATTTGGATCCTTCCAAAGCTTTCCTTTTGATGTCCAATTCAATGTGAATCGTGTGTCTGCTTGCGTGCTTTTCTTTTCTGTGTTGACCTCGCACCCTCCATGTGTGGAAATTAGTTTGCTGCTGTTTGGAGCGTTTGGAAGTGTGCTGACGGGGCAAATGTTTGAAGATGGGTTTATGGAAAGTTTGAGTTTTGAATGGTTTTCTTTCCCCCCCTTATGTTTTGTGGATTGAAAATAAAATAAAATGAGAATTTGACTAGGTATGATGTATTCTTCACAATAACTTCTTTCCCTCGGTCCAGTAATTGAACTGCCAACGCTTTAATTTACACGTATAGGGGCCCTCGGACACGGAACATCGGAACCAGGAGTCGCTCACGGGTGGGACTTGAAGATCGCGAGAGAAGCCACAATGGAATTTCCACACGAATGCCTTAAATCCAGGAAAGGATGATCATCATCATCATCTTCATCCCGCCCGCGAGGAACCTTGGACCCTCCCATGTTTAGTTGGCCCCGAGTCACACTGACCTCTTCCGAAACCTGTCCAGTCTACTCTAACAACAGGAAGTCATCTGTTTTTCTTTCTTTGTTTCATTGTAAAGTACATTTTGGTGCACACAAGTTGAGTGTCAAAGGATCATATGGACAACGGACATCATTTAGTCTTGTGGCAAAATAAAAAGGTTTTGAGTTGATCACAGGCGTCTGTCATTGGCGTTAAAAAGTTTATATTTTCAGCGCTGTTTATTCTGAGCCTGTTTCCATTGCATCATTTTGATGCCGACTCGCATTTACTGCTAGTGACTAGTCTTGCCTTGCTTCATGTTGACTGCTTTGTAAAAGTCCTTATTGTCAATTCTTTTGAAATCGATTGCTTAATGTTAGTTTGCAAAAGTTTCAAAATGGAAATGTTCCCTTCTAGATTAAAATTCAAACATTTAATAACTTGCTTTATTTCATCTTTTCTTGTTCTGCTTAACTATCGCATTTCTATGTCAAAATGTTTATTGATTACTATTTACGTGTATGTTTTTCACGTCTAATATAGTCGTTTCCTTCAACAATTTCAAGACAATGGAAATAAGCAGAGCCGTAGTTCGTGGCGTAAGAAAGCAGTAGATAGTTTGGCCAACTCGGTTTCAGAGCTACTACACTGTAATTGGTCAACTGCTGGTCGCATGATATGGATGCCATTTTGATATCCTGCTACTGCGATTTCGTAGTGTTTTGCTACAGGTGTTTCCACTTTCATGTTCCAATAATGCCTTGTTGCTCAGCATGGCGTTGCTCACAACAGGTTTTTGGCCCGATACCAGGGTTTTGTTGATTGTAGCAGAGTAATCTAAAACTCGTTAGGATTATTTTTATTTTTTCCCGTCCTTATCCAAACAGCCTTGACCTACATTTGTCTATCATTACAATGACATGGTTCCTCAGAACCAGTTTGCCCACCTGTGGTATAGCAGAATGTGTCATGCTTGAGCAGCCATGTTGTTTGCCTTTTATGTACTGTTCATCACATGTTTTAAAAACTAAAGGTGATAGCTTGTTGCCCCCAAAATGTGGAATGCACTTCCAGTCGAATGAAGAGCTGCATTTTCTGTACACATTTTGAAAAAGAGTTAGAAACGTTTGTCTAGGCAGGTATATCAGTGGGACTTTCTCTCCTCCCCTTCTATGAACTGTAGGCTGTATTTACAACTGTGTAAACGTTGCGAGTCCAGTGTGAAAAATATAGTAGGTCATTAGTTGTCCCCTCATTTAGAACTACACAAACACTGGCGAATCCTGTGAGTAAGGAGCATTCAAGCTAATTATAAAGGGATTGAAATCTTTATTTAGCCTAGTACAGTACAAAGCAACGCTTCAGCTTAAATCCAGTGTTAACACTGCAGACCCCGGCCTATGTCTGACTGTGTAGCGACACATATTTTACTTTTGGAAATATAACAAGTGGCACAACACGTTGCTAATCTGCGTTTATGAGTTAAAATGCTGTGGTTAAACTGGCGGAATGTGTTACATGTCCTCTTTTGCACTTGATGTGTTTGTTGTCTTGTTTGAAGTGTACGCTGCCATTCTCCTCGCTACGCGTTGTAGGAGGAAGATGAGACATTTCCACCGTGGCCCGTCCAGTTGGTGTGAATAAAACGGCCCGGCTGGGTCAGCAGCTCGTACGTGTGAGCCCCAAAGTAATCTCGCTGGGCCTGAACACAACAACAAAACAGGGCTGACACACAAACTCTAATTAAGCCATCCATACATTTTCTAGACAGCTTGTCCTCATTCGGGTCATGGGTGTGCTGAAAGGGCACATCTTCCAACCTATGGGCAATTTAGAGTTCAATGAACCTATCATGCATGAATCGGTAAGTGGTATAGAAAATGGTGGATGGACCATATAAGATGGGGGGAAAAAGTTGCATACAAATAACAAATTCAACATGGTCTACTCCTGTGGAGTGTCGAGGCGTTACCTGGAGGAGGTTGGCAGGCAGCATCTCGTGCCTGTAGCCGTCGTAGAAGGACAGAGCGGTGGTGAAGCAAGGCATGGGGATGCCGTGCTGGACACCCGTGCTGACCGCTCGACGCCACGACTCCTAAAACATCAAGTGAGAAATCTTAGTGCCATTGTGGACTCTGACCTGAATTTTAAATGCTAGGAACGTGTCGACTGTTCAACACCTGAAGTACATCTTCAATCAAATACCTTCAGTAAAAAAAAAAAAAAAAAAAAAAAAAAGTCCAAAATCACTACACTCTCTGGAAGTCACAGAAAAGAATGGTCTACTAGTTAGGGTTTCTTGTTCCAAAGTTCTAATTCGGAGATAAAGAGTCAAAAGAAGGTTCACACTTCTCAACCTTAGGGAAGTTTTTTTTTTTTTTTTTTGGGTCACAAGGTTCTCATTCCAAGGAAAGGTTCTTATCCACAGTTAACATTGTCGTTCAGAAGGTTGTAGAAAACATTCTAGTCTTGAGATGCTACACAAGTTTCCAGAAAAGAATCTTATCCTGAGAGAAGATTCCAGTCCAGACAGCTGGTTTTAGTCTTTTGAGAAGAAACTAGTCCCAAGTGAATGTTTTAGTGCTGAGATGTTTTCGTCCTGAGAGAAAGTTCTAGTTCCAGAGAACATATTAGCCATGCGAGAGAGAGGGTTATTGTCTAGATCTTATGAAGGTGAAAAGTTAATAAAATAATACAGTAAATAATATAATTTCCAATATGTATGTGTGTGTATATATATATATATAAATATAAAAGATATGTTGCTGTTAGCTTGTGAAGCAAAAAACAATACTACGTTATATGCTCCAAGAGGACCATATATGGTCATACCTACTTCCTATCGGTGGTGCTAGCAAACTAAGTTAACAATGCTATCTACCGGCCAGAATTCCTGATTTATTTGTTAATCATGTTGCTGCCTGGATATGATTTTTATTATGTTGTTATATTCATTGCAGAATTTGATTAGCTATGGCTGCTAAACTTGAATAAACGTGAAACTGATTGCTAAAAGAGACGTCACTTTTCGGGTTGGAAGTATTGAGTGCATTCTGTTTTGACGACACGTTCCCCACTCAGGTGAACGGTTGAACAGGCTTTCTGTGTTTTGATTTCAACAGATCACAACAGAATGCCAAAGTTGCTTCACTGCAAAAGAGGAAGTTGCTGCAGCGCCAAGTGTGTCTTTGTCAATGCAGTCATTCCAGCATGCCACTTCCTCATACCTGACAATTCTGCACCGCATCACTGAAGAAAGAGTCCAGCAACAAACTCTGCAGCTCCGCGTCCCTGTCGAACGCCTCCTTGATTTTGCCAAGGAACACGCTGAAGGGAAGAAAACGCACAACTTAAGAATGAAGCAAAGTCTGCTCAAGCACGTTCCTTGTTCCCATGCAAGGCGTACCTGCGGATGATGCAGCCTCCTCTCCACATGAGAGCGATGGCGCCGTAGTTGAGGGACCAGCTGAACTCTTTGGCGGCCTGGCGAAGCAGCATGAAGCCCTGCGCGTAGGAGATGATCTTGGAGGCGTACAGAGCCTGCAAATACATGTACGTCAGCTGTTTTTTTTTTTTCCCCCCGTGAATGTATTTGTTATGGAGGATTTTTGAGGCCTTTGATGGCCTCGATGTTTTTTGGAAAATTCCACAGAGTGTTTGCATTGTGCTTGGTTGTACCTTCCTAATGTCCTCCAAGAAAGAGGCCTTGTCGCCACTGAACGTGACCCCCGTCGGCCCCGCGAGGCTGCGGCTGGCTTCCACCCTCTCGTCTTTCAGGGATGACAGACATCGGGCGAAGACGGCCTCTCCTGAGAAGATGGGAAACGCAAGACAGTCAGGTCTGTGTACACAACTCCGATGGCACAAGAGGAGGGGGAGGAGCCAGGGCGAGGAAGTTAATTCCATTTCCCGTCAACTTACAAAACAGGTTATTGAGGCGGCAGGATATGGAGGAAGAAAGTGTGCTGCAACACCGTCGTTTACGTCAATTCCAAATCACTTCTGTCCAACAAAAAGCGGTTGATAATGCTTCAACAAAACAACCCTCAGCCCAGCCCTGCTGCGTAAGCAAAAATGTGCACAGCCAGCAGGTGTGCAAGGATAAAACAATGTCGTCCACACAAAAGGCTCGAAATAATTCTTATCCTACACAAATTCTCAGTTAAAGAGTAATTTTATTTGTTAAAAAGGTATCTTTTTAGCTGCAAGTGACATAGATGTTGCGTCCAAAAATTCATAACAAATGTTGTTTTTTTTCCATTGTTTTACGCTTTGAAAAATCCTGGAAACAGTCGAGATTGATGCCAAGAATCTCTACACAAATTCTGTTCACTATTTATAGTCACTCATTCATGTACAATACATTTTAGTTTGAGTACAACTTTTTTTTTCTTTTTTTTTTTATCTTTTGGGGCGCTCTACAGCAGCATTTTTGCCTTTTTTGTGATGTTATGGACCAGTATCTGAATTTAACAAAGACATTGAAATTAAAGTGTTCTTTTTAATCCAATTCATTGATGAATAAAAAAAAAAAAAAATCAACAGAGTAATGAATTATTGAAATAATTGTTAATCACTAGGGATGTAATGATAGTCAAACATCTCGATACGATATGATAATTATCTCGATATTGTACAATCAATATTGTAAAAAAAAAAAAAAAAAATCACCATATTGTAAAAAAAAAAAAAAAAGAGCTCATACCCCAAAAAAGCACAATATTGTTGCTTGTATATAACAGCAATGCATGTAAATCTACAATCTCTGCAAACACTTAATACTGAGGCCCATTGCTAATGCACGCACACATCGAGTTCCTCCACATATTGACTCGCTTCACAAGCATATTACGTTGCCCTTCATCTGATCATTAGCGTGGATTTTAAACATAGAAGGGCCAAAACATGCCTTATGAAAATTAAACTGCACTAAAAACAAATAGCCACTAGAGGCTGCTAGGACTTCACAAATGGAAACCAACCTGACTTTTTTTTTTTTTTTTTTTTTACAGATTTGCTGCTTTTAATATTGTGAAATGACGACGATGATATTGTGGCAGTTTTAATATTGCGATATCACATCATATAATGCCGTTATCGTTACAAACCTGATGTAAATCCTCATCAACTGGTTGATTGTGCTTCCTGACCGTCATTTACAAACTTGGCTGTTTATGAACAACGCCATGAGTCAGATGGAAGTCTGACAAATCCTCCTTATGTCACCTGAGATGAGCAGACTGCTGGAAAAGCCTTCAATCTTCTTAAGGGCGGACACAAATCAAGCACGTTCCCTGGAAATGGCTCACTAACCTCCTCCGAAGCCAGCGAGCGATGCAACCGAGAACCACTGAACAATTCGCTCGTGTTGTGCTCACTGCTCGTTTTCATGAGTTGCCGACCGCAGCTGCGATTCCAGATGTCGGATCGCAAGTGTATGGTGATGCATTTCTGATTTATTTAATGTTATCTTATCTTCTTCTATCTGAACAAATTGTGTGTGTGTTTACATAGTTGCATTTTTTTTTAATGGTGTTTTTTTTTTTTTTTTTTCTGTGTGCAGCTGGATTAACCTTCCTACTTCCTGATTTATTTGTTTGACTGTATGTTGAAACAGGTGTGACATGGCACATTTGACAATGACTCTGCATCTGAATGAAAAAGGAAACGATCCACTTCCTTACCAATCAAAGTCACAGGAGTGCCGTATTCCAGGGCTGAGATGGCAGTCCACTTCCCGGTGCCTTTCTGACCCGCACTGTCGCGGATCTTGGGCAACAGATGCGTGCCGTCTGCCTCTCTGTACTTAAGAATGTTGGCGGTGATCTCAATCAGAAACGAGTCCAACTCAGTCTTGTTCCAGTTGTTGAAAGCCTGACGGGTTGAAAAGCAGAAAACAGGCAGTTACAGTCGACTGGAGGTGACCGAAAATGGAGTCGTATGCGGAAAGCTCACCTCGGCCATCTCGTCGTGGTCCATCCCAAGCACGTCCTTCATCAGGTGATAAGCCTCGCAAATCAGCTGCATGTCGCCATACTCTATGCCATTGTGGACCATTTTGACAAAATGGCCCGCGCCCTCGTCTCCCACCTGCGCAGGGGAAGGAAAGCGTCGCATCATGGCAAAAGAGGTCGCGCACAAAAGTCAAATGGAGACACTCACCCAATCGCAGCACGGCTCTCCTGTTCCCACCTTGGCAGCGATGCTCTGGAAGATGTCTTTGATGTGAGGCCTTTCAAAAGCAAATATTTCAACAACACAACCTTAGCCATAGAAATAAAACAAACAAGGTGAAAAGGTGGTGACTGTGTGTGCCTTCTTGTGACAAACTAGTACAAACATGTTTATTTTGCAGCATTCATACTTCATAACCTCGTATCCCGTCTCACCAGGCCTCTGGATGTCCCCCCGGCATGAGTGAGGGTCCGTAGCGTGCCCCCTCCTCGCCACCGCTGACTCCGCTGCCCACAAACAGCAAGCCCTTCTCTTTCAGACTCTTACAGCGCCGCTATGGGACACAAAAGCACACGGGCACTCAGAAAAAATAAAAAATAAATCCTCTAGTGAACATTCATGTCTTTCTCCTTACTGTCGTGTCGCTGTATTCAGAATTGCCACCGTCGATGATGATATCTCCAGCCTCAAGGAGGGGAACCTGACGGAGGACAAAAACACGATCAATAAGCGGTGTTCACTACTCACTGTTAAAATATCGCTGAGACTAACCAGCTTGTCGATGAAGTCGTCCACAGCCTGCCCGGCCTTGACGAGCAGGATGACCCTCCTGGGCTTCTTCAGCTTGGACACCATGTCCTCGAGTGACTCGGCGCCGATCACCTTGGAGCCCTTCGCCTCCTTCTGCAAGAAGTCGTGCACCTTGGACACAGTGCGGTTGTAGGCACACACCTATTCAACACACATCAGGATATATTAGTTCTACTGGTGGGAAGTATTCATTCTTCTACGTTCGTTGATTTTTCAGGTTTTTGTACTCGAGTTCTTATTTTTCTAATGACATTTTACATTAGTCCCTACATTATTTCAGTTCTTTCTACTCCTTATTTTGTTAAAATGGGCGTTTTGGTATTTTTTTTCTTCTTTTTGCCTGGTTATCAAAACTATTGTATATTACTTTTTTCTTTTGTAGTTAGAAATTTTTCAGAGTCCGTACGTTTTTACTAATTTAAAAGTACTTTACTTTTTAAAGTATCTCTACGTCTACTTAAGTAGTGATTGTGAACACTTTTGCTAGCTCTGACAATTTAACAAGCATGTATGGTGCGTTAAAAATAACTAAATGCAAGTAAAGACTTGCTAATAACTTACGACAAAGCCATGGTCATTCATGTTCATGATGATGTTCTGGCCCATGACAGCCAAACCAATGAGTGCGATGTCTGCTCTGTGAGAAAAATACACAAACATAATAACATGGTCCTGCATGAATGAAAAGAAAATCACAGATTGACAGAGTCACATCACAACAGAAAAAAAAGCGGGGGGATCGCCAAACAAAATGTAAAGTGTGGAGTGTGTACATGTAAAATTTCAAGGAAGTGAATTTCCTTAAATCTCATCTCACATGGACACTTACTAGCACGCAAGCTAAGCTTTATATTCTTATTATTTAAAGTAAAATGAAAAAGCCTAGAAAGTCACTAAATATATTTATCGCTACAGCTTTGTACTACTAAAGTGTGAAAGGAGTGTAGAGAACTTACTCAGGCATTGTGGTCAGTCAGTTGTCGATGTTACCGTGAGATTTCCAAATGACAGACGACTCCTCTTCCTCGTTCTCCCCTCTGCTCGGTGGCTCCATCCCACCCAGAATATTAGCCAATCAAAGACCCTCAGAGAGTTAAAGAGAGGGTAAAAAAGAAATGTGATTGGTCCAGAATGCTGAGGAGAGGTATCCTAACTGCTATTGGTCACGTCTGCCGTCACTCGTTATGTACACCAACGTCATCATTACGTAAGGGAAGGGTTGAGAAATTGAATTGAAATTTTGCGCTTAGCCTGGGGTTCTTATATTACTCTGGGGTAAATTTCATATACAGAAGGCTAAATTTAGTAATTCCTCCCCATGTCTCCTAGTTTGTTTGTTTTTTTGTCTCGAACTTCTTATTATTATTATTAATTCAATCTCTGGTGTAATAACCTTATTTATTGATTGATAGGATTTTTATTTTTCATTTTATTTATTATTATTATTATTATTATTATTATTATTATTAATTCAATCTCTGGGGTAATAACCTTATTTATTGATTGATTGAATTATTTTTTATTTTATTATCTGTTCTCATTGCTGCTGGACATGTACATTTCCCAGAGGGAGCCATCCCAAAGGGATCAATAAAATCAAGTCTAAGTCTAAATCGTCTATTAATGTCCTGACTTAAAAAAAAAAAAAAAACTGAACGTACATTGTTGTATTTTGGCGAAATCTTTCATGTGACCCCTGATAAAGTTGTGAGTTTGTTTGAATTTAATATATATATATATATATATATATATATATATATATATATATATATATATATATACCCATAGCCAGCTGGAATAGGCTCCAGCACCCCCCGCGACCCTTGTGAGGAGCAAGCGGTTCAGAAAATGGATGGATGGATGGATGGATGGATGGATGGATGGATATTATTTCAAGGTGGCCATTTGTTTTGTAAATAGTTATATAA